>NC_057800.1:162075858-162375858 GCF_018294505.1 Triticum aestivum | reverse complement strand
GCCTAACTACACGTAGATCTCCTGATTCCTCGCCTCTGCGTCGGTGTGTGCTACGGCCACGGCTGCAGTAAGGCTCTTTGCATGCTCGACGAGGCGTTCCTCCTCCTCCCACAGGAACTCGATGTAGCGCGCAAGGTCGCTGACGCACGTGCGGGCCTCCACCTCCGCCTCCCTCCTTTGGGTGGCGATGGCGGAGCGGGTGATGATCCTGACGGTTGACGGTGGGCTGGCGGCCATGGCGGCCGACGATGGGGTGGAGGCCACTACGGCCACCTCCCGCCTTCGGGCCATGATGGCAGAGCGGGTGATGATGGCCAGTAGTGGGGTGGAGGCCACGACGACCACCTCCCTCCTTCGGGCCGCTGAGGCAGAGCAGGTGATGGCCGGCAGTGGGGTGGCGGCCATGACAGCCACCTCCCACCTTTGGGCCGCATCGACGGAGCAGGCGATTTATAACCCACAAGTATGGGGGATCACAACAGTTTTCGAGGGTAGAGTATTCAACCCAAATTTATTGATTAGACACAAGGGGAGCCAAAGAATATTCTCAAGTATTAGAAGTTGAGTTTCCAATTCAACCACACCTGGAAACTTAGTATCTGCAGCAAAGTGTTTAGTAGCAAAGTAATATGATAGTAGTGGTAATGGCGGTAAAAGGTAACGGTAGCAAAAATAATATTTTTGGTGTTTTGTGGTGATGATAACAATAGCAACGGAAAAGTAAATAAGCGAAGAACAATATATGGAAAGCTCGTAGGCAATGGATCGGTGATAGAGAATTATGCTGGATGCGGTTCATCATGTAACAGTCATAACATAGGGTGACACAGAACTAGCTCCAATTCATCAATGTAATGTAGGCATGTATTCCGAATATATTCATACGTGCTTATGGAAAAGAACTTGCATGACATCTTTTGTCCTACCCTCCCGTGGTAGCGGCGTCCTAGCGGAAACTAAGGGATATTAAGGCCTCCTTGTAATAGAGTACCGGACCAAAGCATTAACACATAGTGAATACATGAACTCCTCAAACTATGGTCATCACCGGGAGTAGTCCCGATTATTGTCACTTCGGGGTTACCGGATCATAACACATAGGATCAAGAACTCTCATATATTGATGAAAACATAATAGGTTCAGATCTGAAATCATGGCACTCGGGCCGTAATGACAAGTATTAAGCATAGCAAAGTCATAGCAATATCAATCTCAGAACATAGTGGATACTAGGGATCAAACCCTAACAAAACTAACTCGATTACATGATAAATCTCATCCAACCCATCACCGTCCAGCAAGCCTACGATGGAATTACTCACGCACGGCGGTGAGCATCATGAAATTGGTGATGGAGGATGGTTGATGATGATGATGGCGACGGATTCCCCTCTCCGGAGCCCCGAACGGACTCCAGATCAGCCCTCCCGAGAGAGTTTAGGGCTTGGCGGTGGCTCCATATCGCAAAACGCGATGAATCCTTCTCCCTGGTTTTTTCTCCCCGAAAGTGAATATATGGAGTTAGGGTTGAGGTCGATGGAGCGTCAGGGGGGCCACGAGGCAGGGGGCGCGCCCTGGGGGGGGGGGGTAGGGCGCCCCCCCACCCTCGTGGACAGGTGGAGGCCCCCTGACATGGATCTTCCTTCCAGTATTTTTTTATATATTCCAAAATAATTCTCCGTTGATTTTCAGGTCATTCCGAGAACTTTTATTTCTGCACAAGAATAACAACATGGCAATTCTGCTGAAAACAGCATTAGTCCGGGTTAGTTCCATTCAAATCATGCAAGTTAGAGTCCAAAACAAGGGTAGATACGACGGAGACGTATCAACTCCCCCAAGATTAAACCTTTGCTTGTCCTCAAGCAATTCAGTTGATAAACTGAAAGTGATAAAGAAAAACTTTTACAAACTCTGTTTGCTCTTGTTCTTGTAAATATGTAGAGCCAGCATTCAAGTTTTCAGCAAAGATTATGAACTAACCATATTCACAATAACATTTAGGTCTCATGTTTACTCATATCAATGCCATAATTAACTAGCGAGCAATAATAAAAAATCTCGGATGATAACACTCTCTCAAAAAAATCATGATATGATATAACATGATGTTATCTCGCTAGCCCTTTCTGAGACCGCAAAACATAAATGCAGAGCACCTTTAAAGATCAAGGACTGACTAGACATTGTAATTCATGGTAAAAGAGATCCAGTCAAGTTATACTCAATGTAAACTAACAGTAATGGATGCAAATGACAGCGGTGCTCTCCAACTGGTGCTTTTTAATAAGAGGATGATGACTCAACATAAAAGTAAATAGATAGGCCCTTCGCAGAGGGAACCAGGGATTTGTAGAGGTGCCAGAGCTCGGTTTTGAATTAGATATGAATAATATTTTGAGCGGTATACTTTCATTGTCAACATAACAACCAGGAGATGGCGATATCTTCCATGCTACACACATTACAGGCGGTTCCCAAACAGAATGGTAAACTTTATACCCCCCCCCCCTCCACCAACAAGCATCAATCCATGGCTTGCTCGAAACAACGAGTGCCTCCAACTAACAATAGTCCCGGGGGAGTTTTGTTTGCAATTATTTTGATTTGATTTGCATAAAGCATGGGACTGGGCATCCTGGTGACCATCCATTTTCTCGTGAGTGGGGAGCGGAGTCCACTCCTCTTGAGAATAACCCGCCTAACATGGAAGATACTGATAGCCCTAGTTGATACATGAGCTATTCGAGCATACAAAACAGAATGTTTATTTGAAGGTTTAGAGTTCGACACATACAAATTTACTTGGAACGGCAGGTAGATATCGTATATAGGTAGATATGGTGGACTCATATGAAACAACTTTGGGGTTTATGGAATTGGATGCAGAAGCAGTATTCCCGCTTAGTACAGGTGAAGGCTAGAAAGAGACTGGGAAGCGACCAGCTAGGGAGCGACAACAGGCATGAACATGCATTAAAATTAATCAACACCGAATGCAAGCATGAGTAGGATATAATGCACCATGAACATAAATATCGTAGAGGCTATGTTGATTTTGTTTCAACTACATGCGTGAACATGTGCCAAGTCAAGCCACTCGAATCATTCAAAAGAGGATACCACCCTATCATACCACATCACAACCATTTTAATAGCATGTTGGCACGCAAGGTAAACCATTATAAGCTCCTAGCTAATTAAGCATGGCATAAGCAACTATAATCTCTAATTGTCATTACAAACATGTTTTTTCGTAATAAGTTGAATCAGGAACGATGAACTAATCATATTTACAAAAACAAGAGAGGTTGAGTTCATACCAGCTTTTCTCATCTCAATGAGTTCATCATATAATCATCATTATTGCCTTTCACTTGCACGACCGAATAGTGTGAATAATAATAATAATAGTGCACGTGCATTGGACTAAGCTGGAATCTGCAAGCATTCAATTCAAGAGAGAAGACAAGGTAATATGTTCTCTTTGTTAGATCAACAATAATGCATATAAGAGCCACTTTAACTTTTTAATTATGGTCTTCTCCTCTCGACCCCCAAAGAACAAGAAAAGAAATAAAACTATTTACACGGGAAAGCTCCCAACAAGCAAATGAAGAACGAGAAATCTTTTTGGGTTTTATTTTTAATTACTACTACAAGCATGGAAATTAATCTAATTAAAAGCTACACCTAATTTTTTTTTGTTTTTCTTAATGTTTATCAAACACACAAGAAGAAAGCATAAAAAGGAAAATAAACTAGCATGGATGATACAATGAAAAAGTATGAGCACCGACAACTAGCAATGAGTGTGCGAACATAAATGTAATGTCGGTGAGAAATACGTACTCCCCCAAGCTTAGGCTTTTGGCCTAAGTTGGTCTATGTCCACGGCTGGCCTGGTGGATATCCAAAGCAATAGTTGGGGTCATACTGTGAAGAAGCCTCGGATTGCCACTGGTTGGCAATCACCTCCGGATCCCACTGGTAATCAGACTATCGTGGAGGATCAAATTGTGGTTCTGGCTCTGGCTCTGTAGCTGATGTAGGGTTCCGGTAGGCCTGAATGGCCTCCAACGAAACAAGGTACTTGCCTGCAGACAAATAAAACAAGGAAGGAGCAGGCAAGGTAATAGTCTCAGGATGATTTTTACCAAATATTAATTTGTACTTAAGCGCCTTTTCCCTATTCTTAACAATAAAATCATGTGCTACCATACTCTTATAATCTAGATAGATAGGAGGCAGCAACTTCTCTTCCTTCTCATAGTGCCTAATAGGTATGTTAAAGTGTGCAGCGAGGCGCGAGGCGAAGATGCCTCCAAGGACGGGGCCCTTAGTACGATTAAGATTCAACCGTTTTGCAATAATAGCGCCCATACTGAATGTGTCATCACGAAATAAGGCATGGCACAAAATGACAATATCAGGGGCACTCAGGTTTCCACAGTTTCTGTGACCAATTAAGCATCTACTAGCAAATATTGCGAAGTAATGTAAAACAGGAAAATGTATGCTAGTAATTCGTGCGTCGGAAACCCTCCTCATTTCCCCTACAGTAATGGTATCAATAAACCCATCCACATCATCACGATGTGGTTCCTCTACGCTTCCCTCGAAAGGGATCAAACAACCCGACAAAAATCATGAAGTGACATCTCCTTATGCTCATCATATAAATAAAATTCCACCATAGGTGGTGAGCTCCTAGCATGGAAATGAAAGTTTTGCACAAAGATATTGGTGAGTAAGAGATAATGTTTGCGTTGGTCGTGGAGGAAGGCGGTGAGGCCTGCATTCTCAGCCAATTCATAGAAATCATCATAAATCCTGGCTACTCTCAAGAAATCATCACAAGGCCATTCACATGGCCTAACCTCCGCAGTGCGAGGAACATTATATTTGGGCCTCTTATCCTCCTCACTTTTATTATCCTTCGAGCTTCGGCTCGATGAGCCACTCAAAAATCTCTTCATCTTTTTCTGAAATTTTTAGTAACTTCAAAATAAAAGTGAACCAAACTCAACAAAATTGATAGCAACTACTCCTACAAGTGCCTAGAGGCAATATCATGCATCAAAACTATTTTTGACCACATAAATTTGACATGCAAGGTCAAGAACAGGGTCACCTAAGCAGCAAAAATATGCAATGAATAAAGCACTAGAACAAAAACTAATTGGACCATTGGAGGAGTCACATACCAAGGAACAATCCCCCAAAGCAGTTTTTTGAATGGAGCTTTGAGCAAGGACATCGAAAATGGCAGCAAAATGAGCTTGTACTCGGGTTTGAGCTGGTTAGTGATGTTTGTGGGAGGAAGAAGGAGTGTGTGGTAGATAGAATAAGTGGAGGGGAGCCACCGTGGGCCCATGAGGCAGGGGGCGCGCCAAGGGGGGGTAGGGCGCGCCATCCACCCTCGTGGCCAGGTGCTTGCTCCCCCTGCTGTGTTCTCCCTGCAGATATTCTCAAATATTCCAGAAAAAATAATATTTAAATTTTATGGCATTTGGAGATCTTTTATTTTCGGGGTATTTTTATTGCATGGATAATTCAGAAAACAGACAGAAATTACTATTTTTGCTTCATTTAATATAAATAACAGAAAGTAAAAAGAGAGTACAGAGAGTTGTGATTCCTAAATTCATCCATCTCATGCTCATCAAAAGGAATCCACTAACAAGGTTGATCAGGTCTTGTTAACAAACTCATTCCGAATAACATGGAACCGGGGAATTTTCGAATAACACTAGGTTACCTCAACGGGGATATGCACATCCCCAACAATAAGAATATCATATTTCTTCTTGACAGTAGGAAGAGGAAATTCAAAACCTCCAATAGTGATTGTTGAAAATTTTCCAATAGAATTTATACTGTGGACTTGAGGTTGTTTCCTCGGAAAGTGTACTGTATGCTCATTGCCATTAACATGAAAAGTGACATTGCCTTTGGTGCAATCAATAACAGCCCCTGGAGTATTCAAAAAGGGTATTCCAAGAATAATAGACATACTATCGTCCTCGGGAATATCAAGAATAACAAATTCCGTTAAAATAGTAACATTTGCAACCACAACAGGCACATCCTCACAAATACCGACAGGTATAACAGTTGATTTATCAGCCATTTGCAAAGATATTTCAGTAGGTGTCAACTTATTCAAATCAAATCTACGATATAAAGAGAGAGGCATAACACTAACACCGGCTCCGAGATCACATAAAGCAGTTTTAACATAGTTTCTTTTAATGGAGCATGGTATAGTTGGTACTCCTGGATCTCCAAGTTTCTTTGGAATACCACCCTTAAAAGTATAAGTAGGAAGCATGGTGGAAATTTAAGCTTCTGGTATCTTTCTTTTATTAGTAAAAATATCTTTCATGTACTTAGCATAAGGATTCGTTTTAAGCATATCAGTCAAATGCATACGCAAGAAGATAGGTCTAATCATTTCAGCAAAGCTCTCAAAATCCTCATCATCCTTTTTCTTGGATGGTTTAGGAGGAAAAGGCATGGGTTTCTAAACCCATAGTTCTCTTTCTTTATCGTGCTTCCTAGCAACAAAGTCTCTCTTATCATAACATTGTTCTTTGATTGTGGGTTATCAAGATCAACATCAGGTTCAATATCTACATCATTGTCATTACTAGGTTGAGCATCAACATGAACATCATCATTAACATTATCACTAGGTTCATGTTCATTACCAGATTGTGTTTCAGGATCAGAAATAGAAATATCATTGGGATTCTCAGGTGTGTCAACAACAGGTTCACTAGAAGCATGCAAAGTCCTATCATTTTTCTTTTTCTTCCTTTTAGAAGAACTAGGTGCATCAATATTAGTTCTCTGAGAATCTTGCTCAATTCTCTTAGGATGGCCCTCAGGGTACAAAGGTTCCTGAGTCATTTTACCACCTCTAGTCATAACTCTAACAACATTATCATTATTTTTACTATTCAATTCATTGAACAAATCATTCTGAGCTTTAAGTACTTGTTCTACTTGAGTGGTAACCATAGAGGCATGTTTACTAATAAGTTTTAGTTCACCTTTAATATTAGCCATATAATCACCCAAGTGTTTAAGCATATCAGCATTGCGTTTTAATACCCTACCAAAATAAGCATTGAAGTTTTCTTGTTTGACCATAAAGTCATCAAACTCATCCAAGCATGGGCTAGCAAACTTAGTAAATGGGATTTCAGCTTTATCATATCTATAGAGAGAATTTACCTTTACTACATGTGTCGGGTTATCAAGACCATGTATTTCTTCAACAGGCGGTAAATTAAGACCAAGTATTTCTTCAATAGGAGGTAAATTCTTAACATCTTTAGCTTTAATACCTTTTTCTTTCATAGATTTCTTTGCCTCTTGCATATCTTCAGGACTGAGAAATAGAATACCCCTTTTCTTCAGAGTTGGCTTAGGAGTTGGTTCAGGAATTGGATCAGGAAGTGTCCAATTATTTTCATTAGGCAACATATTATTCAATAGAATTTTAGCTTCATCTGGTGTTCTTTCCGTGAAAACACAACCAACACAACTATCCAGGTGGTCTTTGGAAGCATCGGTTAGTCCATTATAAGTATTTCATTTTTCTTAAGAGGATGATCAGGCAAAGCATTAAGTAAATGGAGAAGCCTCCCCCACGCTTGTGGGAGACTCTCGTCTTCAATTTGCACAAAATTATATATTTCCCTTAAAGCAGCTTGTTTCTTATGAGCGGGGTAATATTTAGCAGAGAAGTAATAAATCATATCCTGGGCACTACACACACAACCGGGATCAAGAGAATTAAACCATATCTTAGCATCACCTTTAGTGAGAACGGAAATAATTTAAGGATATAATAATAGCGAGTTTTCTCATCATTAGTGAATAGGGTGGCTATATCATTTAATTTAGTAAGATGTGCCACAACAGCTTCAGATTCATAGCCATAGAAAGGATCAGATTCAACTAAAGTAATTATCTCAGGATCAACAGAGAATTCATAATCCTTATTAGTAACAAAGATAGGTGAAGTAGCATAAGAAGGATCATATTTCATTCAAGCATTCAGAGTTTTTTTGTTTCAGCTTAGCTAATAATTTCTTAAGATCACTCCTATCATTTCAAGCAATAAAATCTCTAGCAGTGTTGTCGTGGAATTGTCACGGCAGATGTCCTAGTGTGAGGACTTAGTCATGAGGCCAACGCATCTATGTAGTAGCTTGAGAGGGGTTGAGCGGAATCGAGAGACGCAACGCAAGACAAGGATTTAGATAGCTTCGGGCCCCGGGAAACATCATCCGCTAATAGCCCTACATGATGTTTGTGGCTAGATCTCATTATGCTCATGAGAGAGTCGCCGTAAACCGGCTCTCCTCTAGTTGTGTCTAGCCCTAGATATTGTTTCTTGTTGCTTGTACTTCTTTGGGGAGCCCTGCCCCTCCTTATATAAGTTGAAGGGGCGGGTTGGATGACTAGTCCTAGTAGGATTAGGATTACATTATTTACAAGTGGAGTCCTAGTCATGCTTCCTTTGTAGGAGAATATTCCTTATGTATTCCTCTTAAGCCGGCCCACCATAACATGAGCCAGCCTTCTGGGCCTTGGGCCTTGTCATCCATCTGAAACACCCGCCGGGTCACCAATGGGTCTTCAGGCTCGTGAGTCGTCACACCAGTGAACCGCCAGGCACATGAGCCCAATCTTCCGGTGGGTTGCCAATGAAACGCCAAGTCCGGCCGGGTCATACCACGGGGTATATCCCCGACATTAGCCCCACGTTTAATTTGGATTTATCCATGTTAAACTAATCTGCAATATAAACACAAGAACAAATTTGACAGGTTGTGCTCCGGGTTAATTATTCTTGTAAACCGACACCTGATCATCCTTAAGTCCTTGACATTTTCTCCTAGAAAATCCAGGTCAATAAGCCAGCTTCATAATCCATTTGCTGACATTGGCTTTTGTAAAGAAAATTTATAAGAAATAATCCATTTGAGTCGGCCTTCAATGCTCTGATTTGAAAAAATATTGGTCTTGAAATATTCAACTGATATTCAGCCGGCTTAAAGATGTAGACCTTGCCGATTTATGATTGCCAAAATTGTCGGGTTATAAACAAATGATGCCGGGTCATGTAATTGTTGCTGATGCCGGATTAATCTTATGATGACGCCGGGTCATAAACTTTGCAGATTTCTCCGATAATAATATAATACCTGATTTGCTCAAAACTGAGAATTTGAAGTTATTCCTCCCTTATATGTATATCACCTGTAGCCCCCAAGTGCCGGGTTGTTATACTTGCAGCAACCTGGGACTTGTAATTGCCTTATGCTCATAAAAATTCCAACCAGTGTAGCCCCCAAGGGCCGGGTCATTATGCAATAATGAGCATGGACTTTGTAAATATGATCATGTAAACTTGAGCAGCAACATGTAGCCCCCAAGGGCCGGCTCATTAAGATATTACTGAGCTGGGACTTTGTATATGATTCATTGATAATAACATCATATGATGTAATCTCCAATATTGGGGCGTGAACCCATGTCCAGAAGGTTAAGAGCTTTGTACTCTACCAACTCAGTAGTGGATCTTTCAATATAATGGATTAAGGCTTGTGTACCTTGAATTTTCGACACGAGCAATTGGTAGCCCCCAAGGGCTGGCTCATTTAGAATGTGATGAGTCGGGTCTTCATTAAGTTGAGCAAAAAATGACTTTGCATTAGCCCCCAAGTGCCATGGTGCATGCTGGTAGTGACATGGGACTTGCATATTTGATGTAATCTCAATTTGAATAATGTAGCCCCCAAGTGCCAGGTCGTAAGCCTGCAGCGACTCGGGACTATTCCCTCCATTGTAAAAATAAATCATGCCCATTAATAAAATAATAACCATTGCGCTGAAGCGACTTTGAAGACCTCCATCATAATATTGGCTATTGATAACCATAATAAAAATCCAGCCATGTTGGCTATTAAAGATTTGATTAATATAATCTGGTTTGGAAAATCGGTTCGTGTGATATTGAATCGTACTGCCGGTTTAGGATACCTGTGCAGTAAGGGTGATAACCCAATCTTTAGAAGCCAAAACTTCCAAATGTTTATGATTGTCATATATGGTGACTTATCATCCAAAGTCAAGCCGGGGTAATCGAAACCACATATATGCTTCAGATATGAACAAAAAGGTCTCAAGACAAAACGAAAGATTGTTTTGAAAAAACTTAAGCCAAATAGAGAGAAAATGAGGCTTATGATTCGAATACGATCAGTAAACCAGACCAAAAGGGGTTAAGCTAGGATTCGAATACGATTATGAAGCCCTCTAGTGGTTTTGACGTTGCGCCGATCAAGAGGGTACCGACAACTATGTTCTCTTTGGTTCGAATACGACCTATGTTTGAACAGGAAGCCCCCAAATGACCTTGAGATTTTTTTAATGACTCTGATTCAAATACGATCAAAGTCGGACCCAAGAGGGGTTAAGCTATGATTCGAATACGATCAAGAAGCCCCCTAGTGGGTTTGGCATTGCGCCGATCAATAGGGTACCAACAGCTATGTTCTCTTTGGTTCGAATACGACCTATGTTTGAACAGGAAGCCCCCAAATGACCTGTAACTGTGGCTATGAGCCGGATCAAAGGGTAATCATATCTTAGCTCAATAAGCCGGAAGCCCCCAAGTGATATATTTCTGAGCTGTGCTCGTCGGGTGCCTATGTTTGAGTTGTGTTGTGCAACAAACTCTCTTTGGTCCCTGTAATTTTTTATGAAAACTCAAACTTGCGAGATATTAATTCTTTTTAAACCGGAATTTCAAACCGGATATTGAGAGCTTCAAAGCTTTGTGGGAGATAGGTTTACCTTGAGCTGGATTTTAAACCGACATTCTTCATTTTGAACCAGAAATTTTCTGACGGCCTTCAAATTCTTATCATTATAGCAGTAGTCTCCGGGGCCAGGGTTATTTTTCCCTCCAACGACCCGAAGTTCTTGATTCACTAATACTGGCCAATTTTGCCGAGTCATGTCATTGTAGCCCCTGAGTCTTAAGACGACTCGACGAGTTGTCTTGAGATTCTTCATATTTTATCGTGATATAAACCGGCACGAGTCATTCAACAGCTCAGTAATATAATAGTCCCTCTTGCAGTAGACAACTTGTCCTGCATTGGACAACTTCAGAAGACAAAGTAACCGCTCTTTTTAAAGAAAGCAATATGTAATATAAAAATACACTGAATGGATTTCACCTGATATGTTAGGCCAGAAATTATCCACCGTGAAGTTGATGATCACCATGGTGAAGCTGATATCAACCACGGACGAGTCGGCCGCGGGATCAGACAGATGAGTCGGTCGCAGCGTTGTAAGCCGATGTGGACGGGCGAGTTAACCTCCTCGGTGTAAGCCGACATGGACGCGTGAACCGGCCGCGAGAGCGGACGGGCGAGTCGTCCATGGCGTTGTAAGCCGGTGCAGTCACGAGAGATGGCCACGACGCTGTAAGCCGGTGTAGTCACGAGAGTCGGCCACAGCGTTTGTTGGTGTACTAGATTAGGGGTACCCTAGTACCCTGAACTTGTGCACGGGCAGTTGCAGCACCCCGCGGCAAAGGCTTGCCGGGTGATCGCCAAGATCCCCCCCCCCCCCAAGGTTCCCTTGGAGCCATCCAAGAACAAAGTATTTAGGCTAAGGAAACAAGACCCCGGCAAGAGGAGCTTGCCGGGAAGGCCAACCAAGGCGCTCCAATGAACTTGCCGCGACGCGCCACACGCTCCGGCAAGGCAACAAGGCCCCGGCAAGAGGAGCTTGCCGGGAAGACAAACCAAGGTACCTCGAAGCCCGGTGAGCGACAAGCTTCCGGACCCGACAAGATAACAACAGCGGCAAGGCGCTTGCCACGGCAGGCGGCCACTCTGCGTCCACGCTCCAGCACATCCACCAATGTGTCGCTCTGGGGGCCTCTCCGGACGTGCATGGCGGGAGGCTGTGCAGCCAGCGGTGCGCAGTGGCATGCGAAGCTGACAAGATCGCCATCGTGGCGAACGGTGGCGCCCCTAACGGTCCTTTTCTGCACTGTTCGGGCGACTCAGACGGGCCCTTGTCCCCTGCCGTCAGGGTTAGGTAGGGTGCACTGTACAAGCAACTATATCAACTACCTCGCTTTTTATGTTTTTACCCTCCTCTGCGTTGCCACCTGTCGGTGACCCCTTTAGCGTATAAAAGGAGGCCCATGCACAACGTAGGGGGGGTTCGGCTCATAGGTTTGAAGCCTCAGACAGCTTGCTTCGATCCATACGTAGCCCAGAGAACATCACACTCTCGCTTTGGAGAGCAAGAACACCAGATAATACAACCAGACAAGTAGCAGTAGGAGTGTTATCTCTCCGGAGAGCTCCGAAGCTGGGTAAACTGCTCGTGTGCCTCGCCTCAATCTGCTCTTCGTGCGATCTCCGCCCCCTGCCGAACCGAAAGGGGCCCGGTCCACCGGCCCCATAGGTGTTCGAGGATCAGTTTCCCTGACATCTTTCGCGCGCCAGGTAGGGGGTCGTCGAGATTGTGTGAACCTGATCCGGTGTTCACACGAGCTAGATCTTCATTCCCTTCATCAACATGCCACTGAAGAAGAAGACTTCGGCAGCAGCCGCTCCGTCCACGTCGTTTCCGCCACCGTTGGAGCAAACGGGTGGTGGAGTGGACGCCGGCGGAAGAACAGCCGTCGATGAGGGTGCTCACAGTGCTGCCAAGTCCAAGGACAAGGCTGCACAAACCTCGGCGACTGTACATGTTCCGCGCCACTCTCAGGAGGCGCAAGATCAGCAGCACCATGGCGCTCGCAGCACCATGCGCATGATAGACCAAGGCCAAGCTGGTGGATCTCGGGGCGCTCAAGACCAGCATGCACGCCAGCATGCTGGCACGAGCGGGGCACGGTCGCCTGGACGAGATACTGCTCCTTCTAACATAGTTAGAAGTTCGAGCACGTCCCGCTCCACGCGCCGTCCGCCACTGCCACCCACTACCCCAGCCGAAGCTTTGGCGCGAGCTCAACTTCTCCTAGATTACCCTCCGACGTCAGACAAGATCGACGAATGGAGAGCCACAATTCAGAGTCTCATCGGCTACGCCAACGGCGACACTCCACGGCGGCCGAGCGCGTCGCCGCCACCGCAGGACCACCGGACGCGAGCCGGTGGCGACGAAACGGGTGGAGGTGCAACTACCATGCAATCACCACCCCGAAGGCCAAGATCGCCGACTCGCCGGATCCACCTCGACAGCGACTCCACTGCATCGTCGGATCCACGAGCTCGTCGCGATCAGCGCCAAGTTCTTCATGATCGACAACAAGAAGATGCTCGAACCCGCATCGAGCGCCGAAGAGAAGCGCGACGTCCATCCGACAAGCACGCTGGGCCCTCTGTTGACATGCATGCGCCAGAGGAACCAGGCGATCTGCCGTACGCGGTAGGTTGTCCTGCGTTCACTCCTGAGCTGCGGCAAGTCCAGTGGCCCAGTACAAAGAACTTCAAGCCAGACGTATCGGAGAAGTACGACGGCAAGACGCATCCGTCAGAGTTCCTCAGCATCTACACCATTGCGGTGCAAGCTGCCGGGGGACGAGATGACAAGATCCTTGCCAACTACTTCCCGCTGGTGCTCAAGCCCAATGTCAGGTCCTGGCTCATGCACTTGCCGGACAACTCCATATCCTCTTGGGCTGATCTGTGCCATCAGTTTGTCGGCGCCTTTACCGGCGGACACAAGCCTCATGGCTAGGAGAGTGATCTTCATTTGCTCGCCCAGAAGGAAGGAGAGCCCCTGCGCAAGTACATCCAGAGATTCAGTAGCGTGCAGCACAACATCCCAGACGTCCACCCTGCCGCGGTGATCATCGCGTTCCATCAGAACGTGCGGAACCGCAGGATGCGGGAGGAAATGGCGATGTGCAAGATCAGGGATGTCAGTGAGTTATATGCACTGGCCGACAAGTGCGCGCGTGCTGAGGAAGGAAGGAGACTCCCCGGAGAAAATATAGGAGCGGGAGGATCTGACAGCGAAGATGCCGCCCCGACAAGGAAAAACCGGCGGCGGAACAACAGAAGGAGGAAAGGCAAAGAAGTGCTAGTTGTTGAGCAGTCCGACAACGGTGGCGGCGCCAAGGAAGCCAAAGCTGGTGACTCCAGCAAGGAAGTTGCCGCGGAGGTAGCGGTCGCCGACAAGCAGGACGGCACCAACAAGCAGTATTGCAAGATTCACCGCACCAAGGGCCATGATCTTCAGAACTGCAAGAGGGTCGAGTAGCTTGTTGAGCAATAGAAAGCTGAATACGAGCGGCGCGACAAGGAGAAAGCCCAGGAAGGAGCTGGTGGATCTGGCAAGAAACGTCCAGGTCGAGGAGGACGCCGCGGCAAGGCCAAGCAGCGGCAAGGAGACAGACCTCCTCGCGGCCGTGACAAAGATGAAGATGACGACGATGATGAAGATATGGATGATGAGGAGACTGATGAGCAGGAGTTCCAGAAAGCTACAGAGGTCCTATGCGTTGACGGTGGTGCTTCTCTGCATGCCTCGCACCGCCAGCTCAAGCAGTGGATGCGGGAAGTTAATGCAGCAAAACCGCCCGTCGAGTCACGCAAGCCTCGCACGCCTATCATCTTTGATATTGAGGACCACCCGGATCGCATAACTGCGGTCGGGTGCTTGCCGATGTTGGTCTCACCAACAATCCGCAACCTCAAGGTCACTAAGATGCTAGTTGACGGTGGGGCCGGTTTGAACTTGATCTCCTCCATGGTGTTCCAGAAGCTCCAGATCCCTGACAGCGAGCTCGAAGAGACCGGCACATTTCAAGGAATCAACCCGGGAAGGAGCAAGCCAAAGGGAAAGATCACGTTGCCGGTAACATTTGGCAATGAGCTGAACTTCAGGACTGAGAGGGTCATGTTTGACGTTGCCGATTTTCCATTACCTTACAATGGAATCCTTGGCCGTCCGGCACTCGCCAAATTCATGGCAGCCTCTCACTATGCGTACAACGTACTGAAAATGCCAGGCCCAATAAGTGTCATCTCTGTCCCTGGCGACAAGAAGGATGCTCTTATCTGTGCCGACAAGATCTACCAGGAAGCAGCAGCCGCAGCAGACCGAAGGACACTTGCCGCTGAAGCTCCCGGGGGGAAGAAGAAGACCAAGTCCGACAAGAGCTCTGATGCCCACTCCGGCAAGCGCACCTCTTCGGAGTGCTGCGCTACCGTCGAGGACGTACCATTGAGCTCCACCGGCAAGTGCAAGAAGGCGATGGCAGCTCCACCTGCGACCAAGAAGGTGTCCGCCAAGGAGGATGGCACTGGTGGTACCTTCACCATCAGCGCCACTCTTGACCCCAAATAGGAAAGCGCGCTCGTTGCTTTCCTGTGGGCGAATGTCTACGTGTTTGCGTGGCAACCGTCTGATATCCCCGGTGTTCCCAGGAAAGTGATTGAGCACCACCTTGCCGTCTGTCCTCATGCGCGGCCCGTCAAGCAGAGAGTCAGGAAGCAGGCAGTAGAGCGCCAAGAATTCATCACAGAAGAAATCAAGAAGTTGGAAGCAGCAGGCCTTGTCAGAGGAGTACTCCATCCCACGTGGTTGGCCAATCCTGTTGTTGTGCGCAAAGCAAACGGGAAATGGAGACTTTGTATTGACTCCACTGATGTTAATAAAGCTTGTCCCAAAGACCCATTTCCCTTGCCGCGTATTTACCAGATTGTTGACTCCACAGCCGGATGTGATTTGCTTTCGTTTCTTGATGCATACTCAGGATATCATCAGATCTTCATGGCAGAAGAAGATGAAGAGAAAACATCATTTATCACCCCGTGTGGCACGTACTATTTCGTACGGATGCCTTTCGGTTTGAAGAATGCTGGTTCAACATTCGCAAGGGTAGTTCACCATGCTTTTGAGCCACAAATACACAGAAATGTAGAAGCTTACATGGATGACATAGTGGTCAAGAGCAAGGACAAAGCGACCTTGATTCAAGATTTAGATGAGACATTTGCAAACCTGCGCAAGATCAACCTCAAGCTTAACCCCGAGAAGTGCGTGTTTGGAGTCCCTTCCGGCAAGCTTCTCGGGTTCTTCCTGTCTCAGCGAGGAATTGAAGCCAATCCTGACAAGATCAAAGCCATCGAGCAGATCGAAGCACCAACGCGCGTCAAGGATGTACGAAGGCTTGCCGGTTGTGTGGCTGCTCTCAGCAGGTTTATCTCTAGATCTGCCGAGCGCGCCCTGCCATTTTTCAAAATTTTGAAAAAGGCAGGTCCAATGAAATGGACTCCGGAAGCGGAGGCTGCGCTGCAGGACTTGAAGAGATACCTGTCCTCCACTCCAACACTTGTCGCACCTAAGCCGCAAGAAAAGTTGCTGCTATATATAGCGGCAACCAATCAAGTGGTTAGTGCTGCGTTAGTGGCGGAGAGGGAGGCAGATGATGAGCCAGCAACCACGGCAGATCCATTCAGCGACAAGCAGGGGGCTTCGCCGACAAGCTCTGGCCCCGACAAATATGAGTTTGCGCAGGAGCATGATAAGATGCCAAGGAGAATGGTGCAGCGCCTAGTTTACTTTGTCAGTTCCCTTCTGCAGGGGGCTAGATCAAGGTACTCTGGTGTGTAGAAGTTGCTTTTCGGCCTCCTCATGGCCTCGAGAAAGCTACGCCATTACTTCCAAGCGCATGAGATCACAGTCGTCACTCGCTTTCCGCTGAAGAGGATACTGCAAAATCGAGAAGCAACAGGCAGGATTGTCGAGTGGGCGCTGGAACTGTCAAGCTTTGGCCTCAAGTTTGAAAGCACCTCAACTATCCAAAGCAGAGCATTGGCAGAGTTCATAGCAGAGTGGACGCCAACCCCAGATGAAGAAATTCCAGAAACGAGCATCCCCGTCAAAGAAGCAAGCAAAGAGTGGCTGATGTACTTTGATGGTGCCTTCTCGCTGCAAGGCGCCGGTGCAGGCGTGCTGCTTGTCGCACCCACCGGAGAGCACCTCAAGTACGTAGTCCAGATGCACTTTCCCAAAGAGCAAGCAACCAACAATACTGCAGAGTATGAAGGATTGCTTGCCGGTCTCAGAATCGCAGCAGATCTTGGGATTAAGAAGCTCATTGTCAGAGGTGACTCACAGCTTGTCGTCCGACAAGTGAACAAGAACTACCAGAGTCCGTTGATGGAAGCATATTTCGATGAAGTGAGGAAGCTAGAGGAGCACTTTGACGGCCTACAAATGGAGCATATCCCAAGAGCTCAGAATGATATTGCTGATGGCCTGTCAAAGTGCGCCGCACTAAAGTTACCTGTGGAACCAGGGATCTTTGTGCTTAAGTTGACTCAACCATCCGTAACACCATCAACTGGACAAAACAAAAAGAGGAAGTTGGTTTCTGGTGACTACTTTCCAGCAGAGCTCCCTGAAGCCGCCGCCAAGAAAGTCCCCAAGATCAACACCAAGGATGCTGAGGGGCAGTCTGCTCCGGCAAGCCTAATGGTTTGTTCCGTTGAAGCAGACGCTCCCGACAAGTTTTGCTCCGGCAAGCTTGCCGGGGAACATCAAGCTCCGGCAGGGCCGCAAGTCCTTGCTGTAGAAGCAGATGTTCCCGCAGCAGCAGATGTGCCTTTAGTCCTTGTTGTCGAGCCACAAGCTCCAGCATGGGCACAGCAGATTGTCCGTTTCCTTCAGACAGGAGAACTTCCCGAAGAGCAAGAAGAAGCGGAAAGAGTAGCCCGGCAGTCAAGTATGTACCAGTTTGTCGATAGCATACTCTACAGAAGAAGACTCAACGGTGTGAAATTGAAGTGTATTCGCCGGGAAGATGGACAAAAGCTGTTGGCAGAGATACATGGAGGCATATGTGGCCACCACATAGGTGCAAGAGCACTTGCCGGCAAAGCTTTCCGGCAAGGTTTCTTTTGGCCGACAGCCCTCCAGGATGCAACTGCACTAGTAACCAAGTGTGAAGCGTGCCAGTTCCACTCCAAACAGATACACCAGCCAGCTCAAGCTCTCCAGACAATCCCTTTATCCTGGCCATTTTCGGTCTGGGGGCTCGATATCCTCGGCCCCTTCCCCCGAGCTGTCGGGGGCTTTGAGTACTTGCACGTCGCAATCGACAAGTTCACAAAGTGGCCGGAAGTGCAGCCAGTGAGGAAGGTGACAGCACAGTCAGCAGTCAAGTTCTTCAGGTCAATTGTTTGCCGTTTCGGGATCCCTAACAGGATCATCACCGACAACGGCACGCAATTCACGAGCCGCACCTTCATGCAATACGTCCAAGACCTTGGTGCCAAGGTCTGCTTCGCTTCTGTTGCTCATCCGAGAAGCAACGGTCAAGCAGAGAGGGCAAATGCTGAAGTGCTGCGCGGGCTCAAGACCAGAACTTTCGACAGGCTGCATAGGTGCGGAAGGAACTGGATCGAGGAGCTGCCAGTGGTTCTTTGGTCGATCAGAACGACGCCAAATCGAGCCACTGGCCAGACACCTTTCGCTCTAATCTATGGAGCAGAGGCAGTTCTCCCCACGGAACTCGTATACGGATCACCTCGAGTGCTCGCTTATGATGAGCTTGAGCAAGAACAGCTGCGGCAAGACGACGCGCTGCTCCTTGAGGAAGATCGTCTTCAGGCTGCTGTACGAGCTGCTCAATACCAGCAAGCTTTGCGCCTCTATCATAGCCGCAAAGTTAAAGCCAGAAGCTTCGAGGAAGGCGACCTTGTTCTTCGGCGCGTTCAGTCCGCCAAGAATTCCAACAAGTTGACACCGAAGTGGGAAGGCCCTTATCGGGTGAGACGAGTCACAAGGCCTGGCGCTGTCCGCCTTGAGACCGAGGATGGCATTCCAGTGAGCAACTCCTGGAACATAGAACATCTTCGTAAGTTTTTCCCATAAGGCGCGGTTGCCGGAACCCGTTCCGGCAACCACCTTTTTGTACAAGTCTTGCCGCTGTTGCATGTAATCCTTTGTACAAAGCCGGGCGCAGAACCCGTGCATAAGTAAAACCCATGTGCTCCGCACAGCTTGTCCATCTCATGCGTTAAGTTCCTTTCTTGCATGTGATTATCTGACACTTTGTGCAGCACTCACATCCGGTAAGCAGTAACGAGCCGAAGAGCTCCATTATTATCTTCTCTTCTTTCTTTTTCTTTTAAAGGAAAAGAAGGTCCTCTCGCACACAAGTTTGCCGGGGGGAAGAAGAAGATTGTGGTATGGGCCAGGCGTCGTTCAAACAAGGACCTGCCTTACCGGGAAGCAAATAACAGAAAAGCTAAGTTGCCAAAGTTTGAGCAATCACTTTTTTAAATTTTTGAGTTATCTTCCTCGAACGACCCTGCTTTGTATGGAAAACCTGTGCGCGGAGGAACCTACTCGTGGCTAGTTGCGCCCTTACTTTGTTTCGAGTCCGCTCAACAGCTTAAGCGTGCTGCAACTAGTCGCGACAAGGTTTCTTGTCGGAAGCAGCACCGCCAGCAGGCTGCTGAAGTTCCGCACTCAGCGCTCGCGGCTCGGGCGCCTGCGCCGACAAGTTCCCTAGAACCATAGGGTGAAAACATACAAAGGGAGGAATCTAGTAGAGGAAATAACATTGCAATTGATAACAGAAATAAAGTTATATTACAAAGATAACTTGTCGCAGCTCTAATAGACTGTTTTCATGACATGACTAGCAGCGACAAGGGAAAAGAAGAAATGGGCGGCGTAATCTACGCGCCCGCCCTCGACTCGCTTGATCTCGTTCACCTTGTCCACAATGGGTGCGACAAGGGCCTTGAGAGCATCCAGATCGGCGTCAGGCGGCAAGGATCGGAGGACGTTGGTGAAGCTGAGGCCTGGGTTGCGGAAGGCCACCTTCATCAGCACCTTCTGGAGCACCCCAGCGCAGATTTTGCGCGACTCGTCGGCCAGCTGCTTCGGGATCCTCTCCCGGAGCCGCTGGAGTGCCGTCGCCACGCCCTTGAAGAATAGACTGAGCTTGGCGCTGGGTTGAAGGCTCTCGTCGGAAGGATACCCAAAGTCCTCCATCCCCAACTGCGCCAGCTCCTCGTTGATGACGGCGGCGGTGTTCACCAGACCCTCGGTCCAGTGCTCCACTGTGTCTCTGAAGGAGTTCTGGGTGACTGCAATGCTCTCCAGCAGCGCTGCATCAGCCTTGACCTTCTCCGCCAAGGTCTTCTCCCGCTCCTTGGCGGCCTCCAGCGTCTGCGTCAGCGTGGCCAGCTTCAGCTCCAGGTCTGCCTTGGAATCCCTGGCGGCGCTAAGCTCCTTGCCCCTCTCAGCGAGAAGGCCTTGCAGCTCACCATGGGCGGCAGCATCCTTCTCGCGCTCGCGCTTGAGAGCGGCAATCTCCTCGCTGATCTTCCCAATATCGGCCTCCAGCCGCGCCACCTTCTCCTCTAGCTCCTTATTGGCGGCCTCTGCAGTTGCCGCGGCATCCTTTGCCTCCTTGAGCGCCCCGCCAAGTGCTCGCTCACGCTCGGCGAGCTCTTCCTCATAGCTGTCGAGGTGGGCCTTCCGCTACACTAGCTCGCCTTTCCACGCGGACTGCTTCTCGGCAGCAAGCCTTTGTTCCTCCTCAGCCTCGGCCTTCTCAAGAAGAAAGGCCGTGCGCTCCTCGTCTACTCGCTCCCGCTCCTGCGCCAGGGATCGAAGAGCTTCTTGATTTTGGCTCCGGAGCTCCTCCGCGCGCTTCTCCATGTCAACTCCCACCTTTGCGACAAGCGCTTCCCGGGAAGCTAGCTTGGCTTGCCGGGTGCGGTAGAGTGACAGCAGCTTCCGCAGCAGCTGCTCCTCCTCAGGCTCGCCACTGCTGCTGCCGGGTGCGTCAACCAATGACAGCCCAGCAGAGGCGAGCACCTCCCCATCGAAAGTCTCCCCCTCGACTGGTGCCCTGGAGCTCGACGCCCAGGGTAGCTTGATGAAGATGTTGTCACCGGCCTGCAAGTAGGCGCCGGGCTGGGGCTCCTCGGAGCCCGGCTCCGCGGAAGCGGCAGAGGGTTCGGCGGTCGGTGCAGCGCCCGACGCTCCTGTGGACTCAGGGTCGTCAGTGCGATCGCCCGATCCCTCGCCGGCTTTCGCAACAGCAGCCCTGGCGGCCTCCTCGCCGGCGGTCGCGTCAGCACCGGCACTTTCCTCGCCGGGCCCTCAGTCTCCATTGGCTCAGCCGAAGATGGGTCTAAAGAACGAAGAGGGGAGGAAAATCAATCAAGAATCCAAGAAAGGAAAAACGAAAGAAGCAGAACCCAAGGGAAAGTTTCTGGGCAAATGGATTACCTGCGCCAAGATCTTCAGTTGCGGCCGCGGTTGCCGCAGGATCAGCAGTGTCGTCCCTTGCCGGAGAGTCCTCCCTTGCCGGAGAGCGCTCCCTTGCTGGGGACTCCTCCCTTGGCGGCGCAGTCGAAGCAGGTGGCACTTCGGGACCGGCCTCCGGGCGCTCTTGATGAGGCTGCTCTGCTCCTGCACAAGTCAATAAGCAAGATATCAACAAAGGAAAAAGCACTCAAGCGCGCCCGACAGCAGAAGGCTAAACTATGAACTTACGCTGGGGGCTGCGCTGGGGGCTGCTCCGAGGGGTGATTGCCGGGTCCGTCAAGGTGGTCTTGGACCCACCTCCTGCCGACGCGATGGGGTCATCCTCGATGACGATCACCGCAGCCTTGGCCCTCTTCGCCGCTCTCTGGGCCAGTGTTCTGAAAAGAAAGAAGTCCAGATTGGAGCAAGTCAGATACAAGATATAAATAGCAAGATTGAAGGATTATAAGAGCACCAAAGAAACTCACTCTTCTTTCTCCTCATCGGAGCTGAGCGCGGAAAGATCGAAGTCCGGCCCTCCTCCGGTGCGGCGAGGTGGAGGAGTAGGATCCCTTGCCCGCTTGGCGGGGGCGGCGGCGGTGGCCCGGGAAGGTCCCGCTCCAGTTGCCGCTAATGCGTGAGGCACTCCCGCAGCAACATTACTTGCCACGGTAGAGCGCGTCGCGCGGCTCGGTGGCTGTGGAGCCGGCTGCCGCCCTGCTGCCTCCCCGGCCCTGCGAAGGCGCCTCCTTGGCGGGGCCGGGGGCTCCGCCTGCGGCAAGCTCTCTGAAGGTTCAGCCTCCTCCTCGCCGGCCTCGCTCGACTCGGCTTCAGAACCGGCAGGCTCCTCCTCGCCCATGAACTCCGCGCGTTCGGCAAGGTTTGCCGCCTCTGCAGTCTCCGCCTCCTCCACAGTGAACCCAAACACACCCGCAGCAGCTGCGGCCGCAACCTCTTCCGCCCTGGTAGCGATAAGCTGCAGCTCCTCGTCGGTGGTGTCACGAGTAAGGCTCTTCTGCTCATCAGCGCGGACCGGCAACTCCTCCAAGGTGTCGAAGAACGCTCGCACAACGTCGTCCGTAGGCTCTTGCCAAGTGGGGACGATGCCGTGTGAATCGCACAACGGCATCATGGCGCGGATCCGGTCAAGTGAAGAGTTATTGCACAAAGGAACTACGCCCCTCGGTAGTGTGAATGGGTGCTGGGGGTCGCGTTTGAATAACTCCAAGAGCATTGCATCCAACTCCAAGACAGTGAAGTTGTAGTTCAGGCCCGGCCGCAGCCTCATGATGTCTGCCGAATTCTTGAATTCCCAGGCGGGCCTCCTCCTCTCCTGCAGGGGGGCAATGCGGCGGCGAAGGAAATCTGCCCCGACAGCACCTACGGTGAGCCCGGCAAGCCTGAGGCGAAGAATCCTAGTGATGGCGATCTTCAGCCTCTCGTCTTCTTGGGCCATGTTGCTCCAGTCATTGCCGCGCACTATTGGAGTTTGGCGCACGGCGGTGAAGGGCTGCGGATCCTCCTCGACGATCCAACACCACTCCGCTCTCTACTCCTCCCACTTGCTGCAAAGCTCACCCTCCAAGTACGCCTCTTTCTTGCCGACTCTCGAGACCCAGGCAATCCCTCCGGCAAGCGGCTCTCCTCTCTCTACCCGAGGTATGAAGAAGTGGCGGAAAAGGGCTACACTAGGGTGGACTCCGACAAAGTTTTCGCACAAGTGTGCGAAAACTGCCATGGTCAAGACAGCATTGGGGGTGAAGTCAAGGAGGCGGAAGCCATACGTGTTCATAATGTCACAAAAGAATTCCGAGAAGGGCGGGCAGAGCCCGCAGTAGAAGAATAGCGGGAAGAACGGGTACCCATTTGGAGCCGACTCTGAGGCAGCAGCCGGGAGTACCCTCGTGCGCGGATGCGCACGCGTCTCCGTTGCCCAAAAGAGGTAGAAGTACTCCCTCAGCTCCTGCACTCCGAGCTGGGGGGTGAAGATCGCCCGCTCCTTCCGCAGCGCCGCGAGCCACTGCGCCTCGGCCAACTTCACGCCCTTTCCCTTGTCGCCTTTCGGGGCCATGGCGGAGGTGGTGGAGAAGGTCGACGGCGTGGTGATGCTGGTGGCAATGGGGGGCGGAGCGCTACTCTCTCGGCTTCGAGAAGAAGAGGGGAGCGGCGGAGTTTGTGAAGAAGGAGTATCAGCAAGCAGCGAGGGGGAACGAACTGCCCCTGTTTCCTCTGCTTATAAAGAGGGACGGGGCGGACGTTTCGGCCTTCCACTTAAACAACCACCCACGATCTCTCCCACAATGCCGCAATCAACGCGTGCCGTTATGGGAGAGTGCGGTGGATACGGAACAAGATTTGGCGTGGCCCAGCCTGCGTGTACCCGTGCCCTGTCTTGGGCCTGGCCCAACAGCGCTCGGCACCGTGTCTGGCCCAGGCCCGGGGGCTCCTGTCGGTGTACTAGATTAGGGGTACCCTAGTACCCCGAACTTGTGCACGGGCAGTTGCAGCACCCCGCGGCAAAGGCTTGCCGGGTGATCGCCAAGATCCCCCCCCCAAGGTTCCCTTGGAGCCATCCAAGAACATAGTATTTAGGCTAAGGAAACAAGACCCCGACAAGAGGAGCTTGCCGGGAAGGCCAACCAAGGTGCTCCAATGAACTTGCCGCGACGCGCCACGCGCTCCGGCAAGGCAACAAGGCCCCGGCAAGAGGAGCTTGCCGGGAAGACAAACCAAGGTACCTCGAAGCCCGGTGAGCGACAAGCTTCTGGACCCGACAAGATAACAACAGCGGCAAGGCGCTTGCCACGGCAGGCGGCCACTCTGCATCCACGCTCCAGCACATCCACCAACGTGTCGCTTTGGGGGCCTCTCCGGACGTGCGTGGCGGGAGGCTGTGCAGCCAGCGGTGCGCAGTGGCATGTGAAGCTGACAAGATCGCCATCGTGGCGAACGGTGGCGCCCCTAACGGTCCTTTTCTGCACTGTTCGGGCGACTCAGACGGGCATTTAATGCCCTTGTCCCCTGCCGTCAGGGTTAGGTAGGGTGCACTGTACAAGCAACTGTATCAACTACCTCGCTTTTTATGTTTTTACCCTCCTCTGCGCTGCCACCTGTCGGTGACCCCTTTAGCGTATAAAAGGAGGCCCATGCGCAACGTAGGGGGGGTTCGGCTCATAGGTTTGAAGCCTCAGACAGCTTGCTTCGATCCATCCGTAGCCCAGAGAACATCACACTCTCGCTTTGGAGAGCAAGAACACCAGATAATACAACCAGACAAGCAGCAGTAGGAGTGTTATCTCTCCGGAGAGCTCCGAAGCTGGGTAAACTGCTCGTGTGCCTCGCCTCGATCTGCTCTTCGTGCGATCTCCGCTCCCCCGCCGAACCGAAAGGGGCCCGGTCCGCCGGCCCCATAGGTGTTCGAGGATCAGTTTCCCCGACAGCGTTGTAAGCCGGTGCAGGAGTCCGTTGAGTAAGGACGACCCCCTATGCCGAAAGATGTTGGTGCGCCTCCATCTCCGCGGTATAATGGCATAAACAATTGTCCTGTGTAAAAATGTTACAGAGAAAAATAATTGTTCTTTGACCGAAAACAGTAAGTGTTTAATAAGATAAATTTAGATAGATATCACCTAATGTTTGTGAATGACCGATGATCTGTACGCCGCGTCAGAGGCGGCTCAATATAATGTCGGTGGTTCAGGCAGACCGGTGACTCCCAGCGACTCAACACAGCAGAGGCAACTCGACATGGCCCCGACGGTTTAACGCGGCGGTGACGGCGACATTGGGATGAAGACTTTTCAGAATTGTTTTGTACTGACACTGTTTTTGTTTGAGGGGTAGCCAACTTGCCGTACCACCAACAATGATTAGTCTTAGACCCTTCTTAATTAAAATAGCACAAGTCTCGTCGCTGGTCTTGAGCCTTTGGAACTTGGCATTCAACTTGTGCAGCACCTTGATAGGAGACCCCTCAAAAATTTGTGCAAACTAGAGTAACGCGGCAGTGAGGAGCGCTGCGGCGGCTCGGCAAGACAGCAACTGTGGGCGGCTCGTGGTGGCGACTCTGCAGTGGCTTACGACAGCGGCTATGGACTCAGCAGGGGCCGAGTCTTCGTGCAATCATGGCAGCAATTTTAGGCAGCTCGACGGCATGTGACAACGACGGTCGAGCAAGGAGAGGTCAACAGAGATGCAGTAAGGCATGGCAGAAGCAACACTCATAGGCGGCAGAGGCAAAACCAAGCAGGGGCGACTCAAGGCGTGGTAGCCTAGAGGCGAGGCAGCAGGCGATGACGACTCGTAGCGGACACCAAGACGGAGGTCGTTTGAACAGGCGAGCCGGCTGGTGGCGACCGCGAAGCAGGGCCACGGCTGCGGAGGCTTTCGAGCCGGACCCTGCACATTGGCATATGTATCCAGACCTTACAGCTCGTGTCTCCTCGTGCAGCCTGCTTTCTTGTGTGTACGTATATCCATCAGTAATACCAATTCAAAAACTGAACTAGCACTCAAACCACGTGAGAAGTACAGATCCTCTTGTCCTTTTGTGTGATGACATGGAGGAGTAGTACCATCCGGAAGTAGTACTAGTAATAGCAACAGAATGCCTCGGGACTTGGCGCACCGGTGAAACATGCGGCAACAGGAAAACGCGGTCTCGGTGACTTACGATTTGACCGCTCCCCAATCGCACAACACAACAAAAAGTTTCCTATCGGTTCCTGCAACATAATCTTTGCACTGTTCGATCTTCAACCTGCAGCAGCGGCGGCGCACCTGATGCCATCTTAACTTTCTTGAACTCAAACCTCCGTTTGTCGATTGTGAGTTTCTTGATCCCTAAAAGAGATCCCTCCAAGAACTCATCATCACCGTGCATGAGCCCCACGGTGGGCGCCAACTGTCATGGAATTGTCACGGTAGATGTCCTAGTGTGAGGACTTAGTCGTGAGGCCAACGCATCTATGTAGTAGCTTGAGAGGGGTTGAGCAGAATCGAGAGACGCAACACAAGACAAGGATTTAGACAGCTTCAGGCCCCGGGAAACATCATCCGGTAATAGCACTACATGCTGTTTGTGGCTAGATCTCATTATGCTCATGAGAGAGTCGCCATAAACTGGCTCGCCTCTAGTTGTGTCTAGACCTAGATATTGTTTCTTGTTGCTTGTCCTTCTTTGGGGAGCCCTGCCCCTCCTTATGTAAGTTGAAGGGGCGGGTTACATGACTAGTCCTAGTAGGATTAGGATTACATTATTTACAAGTGGAGTCCTAGTCATGCTTCCTTTGTAGGAGAATATTCCTTATGTCTTCCTCTTAAGCCGGCCCACCATAACATGAGCCGGCCTTCTGGGCCTTGGGCCTTGTCATCCATCTGAAACACCCGCCGGGTCACCAATGAGTCTTCAGGCTCGTGAGTCGTCACACCAGTGAACCGCCAGGCACATGAGTCGCCAATCTTTCGGCGGGTTGCCAATGAAACGCCAAGTCCGACCGGGTCATACCGCGGGGTATATCCCCGACATTAGCCCCACGTTTAATTTGGATTTATCCATGTTAAACTAATCTGCAATATAAACACAAGAACAAATTTGATAGGTTGTGCTCCGGGTTAATTATTCTTGTAAACCGACACCTGATCATCCTTAAGTCCTTGACATTTTCTCCTAGAAAATCCAAGTCAATAAGCCAGCTTCATAATCCATTTGCCGACATTGGCTTTTGTAAAGAAAATTTATGAGAAATAATCCATTTGAGTCGGCCTTCAATGCTCTGATTTGAAAAAATATTGGTCTTGAAATATTCAACTAATATTCAGCCGGCTTAAAGATGTAGACCTTGCCGATTTATGATTGCCAAAATTGTCGGGTTATAAACAAATGATGCCGGGTCATGTAATTGTTGCTGATGCTGGATTAATCTTATGATGACGCCGGGTCATAAACTTTGCAGATTTCTCCGATAATAATATAATACCTGATTTGCTCAAAACTGAGAATTTGAAGTTATTCCTCCCTTATATGTATATCACCTGTAGCCCCCAAGTGCCGGGTTGTTATGCTTGCAGCAACCTGGGACTTGTAATTGCCTTATGCTCATAAAAATTTCAACCAGTGTAGCCCCCAAGGGCCGGGTCATTATGCAATAATGAGCATGGACTTTGTAAATATGATCATGTAAACTTGAACAACAACGTGTAGCCCCAAGGGCCGGCTCATTAAGATATTACTAAGCTGGGAGTTTGTATATGATTCATTGATAATAACATCATATGATGTAATCTCCAATATTGGGGCGTGAACCCATGTCCAGTAGCGGATCTTTCAATATAATGGATTAAGGCTTGTGTACCTTGAATTTTCGACAGGAGCAATTGGTAGCCCCCAAGGGCTGGCTCATTTAGAATGTGATGAATCGGGTCTTCATTAAGTTGAGCAAAAAATGACTTTGCATTAGCCCCCAAGTGCCATGGTGCATGCTGGCAGTGACATGGGACTTGCATATTTGATGTAATCTCAATTTGAATAATGTAGCCCCCAAGTGCCAGGTCGTAAGCCTCCAGCGACTCGGGACTATTCCCTCCATTGCAAAAATAAATCATGCCCACTAATAAAATAATAACCATTGTGCTGAAGCGACTTTGAAGACCTCCATCATAATATTGGCTATTGATAACCATAATAAAAATCCAGCCATGTTGGCTATTAAAGATTTGAATAATATAATCCGGTTTGGAAAATCGGTTCGTGTGATATTGAATCGTACTGCCGGTTTAGGATACCTGTGCAGTAAGGGTGATAACCCAATCTTTAGAAGCCAAAACTTCAAAATGTTTATGATTGTCATATATGGTAACTTATCATCCAAAGTCAAGCCAGGGTAATCGAAACCACATATATGCTTCAGATATGAACAAAAAGGTCTCAAGACAAAACCAAAGATTGTTTTGAAAAAACTTAAGACAAATAGAGAGAAAATGAGGCTTATGATTCGAATACGATCAGTAAACCAGACCAAAAGGGGTTAAGCTAGGATTCGAATACGATCATGAATCCCTCTAGTGCTTTTGGCGTTGCGCCGATCAAGAGGGTACCGACAACTATGTTCTCTTTGGTTCGAATACGACCTATGTTTGAACAGGAAGCCCCCAAATGACCTTGAGAGTTTTTTAATGACTCTGATTCGAATACGATCAAAGTCGGACCCAAGAGGGGTTAAGCTATGATTCAAATACGATCAAGAAGCCCCCTAGTGGGTTTGGCATTGCGCCGATCAACAGGGTACCAACAGCTATGTTCTCTTTGGTTCGAATACGACCTATGTTTGAACAGGAAGCCCCCAAATGACATGTAACTGTGGCTATGAGCCAGATTAAAGGGTAATCATATCTTAGCTCAATAAGACGGAAGCCCCCAAGTGATATATTTCTGAGCTATCCTCGTCGGGTGCCTATGTTTGAGTTGTGTTGTGCAACAAACTCTCTTTGGTCCCTGTAATTTTTTCTGAAAACTCGAACTTGTGAGAGATTAATTCTTTTTAAACCGGAATTTCAAACCGGATATTGAGAGCTTCAAAGCTTTATGGGAGATAGGTTTACCTTGAGCTGGATTTTAAACCGGCATTCTTCATTTTGAACCGGAAATTTTCTGACGGCCTTCAAATTCTTATCAATATAGCAGTAGTCTCCGGGGCCGGGTTATTTTTCCCTCCAACGACCCGGAGTTCTTGATTCGCTAATACTGGCCAATTTTGCCGAGTCATGTCATTGTAGCCCCTGAGTCTTAAGACGACTCGATGAGTTGTCTTGAGATTCTTCATATTTTACCGTGATATAAACCGACATGAGTCATTCAACAACTCAGTAATATAATAGTCCCTCTTGCAGTAGACAACTTGTCCTGCATTGGACAACTTCAGAAGACAATGTAACCGCTCTTTTTAAAGAAAGCAATATGTAATATAAAAATACACTGAATGGATTTCACCTGATATGTTAGGCCAGAAATTAGCCACCGTGAAGTTGATGATCACCATGGTGAAGCTGATATCAACCACGGATGAGTCGGCCGCGGGATCAAACAGATGAGTCGGTCGCGGCGTTGTAAGCCGTTGCGGACGGGCGAGTTAACCTCCTCGGTGTAAGCCAGCGTGGACGCGTGAACCGGCCGCGAGAGCGGACGGGCGAGTTGTCCGTGGCGTTGTAAGCCGGTGCAGTCACGAGAGACGGCCATGACGCTGTAAGTCGGTGCAGTCACGAGAGTCGGCCACAGCGTTGTAAGCCGGTGCAGGAGTCTGTTGAGTAAGGACGACCCCCTGTGCCGAAAGATGTTGGTGCTCCTCCATCTCCGCGGTATAAAGGCATAAACAATTGTCCTGTGTAAAAATGTTACAGAGCAAAATAATTGTTCTTTGACCGAAAACAGTAAGTGTTTAATAAGATAAATTTAGATAGATATCACCTGATGTTTGTGAATGACCAATGATCTGTACGCCGCGTCAGAGGCGGCTCAATATAATCTCGGTGGTTCAGGCAGACCGGCGACTCCCAGCGACTCAACACAGCAGAGGCAACTCGACATGGCCCCGACGGTTTAACGCGGCGGTGACGGCGATGTTGGGATGAAGCCTTTTCAGAATTGTTTTGTACTGACACCTTTTTTGTTTGAGGGGTAGCCAACTTTCCGTACCACCAACAATGATTAGTCTTAGACCCTTCTTAATTAAAATAGCACAAGTCTCGTCGCTGGTTGAGCCTTTGGAACTTGGCATTCAACTTGTGCAGCACCTTGCTAGGAGACCCCTCAAAAATTTGTGCAAACTATAGTAACGTGGCAGTGAGGAGCGCTACGGCGGCTCGGCAGGACAGCAACTGTGGGCGGCTCGTGGTGGCGACTCAATGCCTGGTTGGCGCGACGACTCTGCAGTGGCTTACGACAGCGGCTGTGGACTTAGTAGGGACAGAGTCTTCGTGCAACCATGGCAGCAATTTTAGGCAGCTCGACGGCATGCGACAACGACGGTCGAGCAAGGAGAGGTCAACATAGATGTAGTAAGGCGTGGCAGAAGCAACGCTCGTAGGCGGAAGAGGCAAAACCAAGCAGGGGCGACTCGAGGGGTGGTAGCCTAGAGGCGAGGCAGCAGGCGACGATGACTCGTAGCGGACACCAAGACGGAGGTCGTTTGAACAGGCGAGCCGGCTGGTGGCGACCGCGAAGCAGGGCCACGGCTGCGGAGGCTTTCGAGCCGGACCCTGCAGCCTGCTTTCTTGTGTGTACGTATATCCATCAGTAATACCAATTCAAAAACTGAACTAGCACTCAAACCACGTGAGAAGTATAGATACTCTTGTCCTTTTGTGTGATGACGTGGAGGAGTAGTACGATCCGGAAGTAGTACTAGTAATAGCAACAGAACGCCTTGGGACTTGGCGCACCGGTGAAACGTGCGGCAACAGGAAAACGCGGTCTCGGTGATTTATGATTTGACCGCTCCCCAATCGCACAACACAGCAAAAAGTTTCCTATCGGTTCCTGCAACATAACCTTTGCACTGATCGATCTTCAACCTGCAGCAGCGGCGGCGCACCTGATGCCATCTTAACTTTCTTGAACTCGAACATCCGTCTGTTAATTGTGAGCTTCTTGATCCCTAAAAGAGATCTCTCCAAGAACTCATCATCACCATGCACGAGCCCCACGGTGGGCGCCAACTGTCATGGAATTGTCACGGCAGATGTCCTAGTGTGAGCACTTAGTCGTGAGGCCAACGCATCTATGTAGTAGCTTGATAGTGGTTGAGCAGAATCGAGAGACGCAACACAAGACAAGGATTTAGACAGCTTCGGGCCCTGGGAAACATCATCCGGTAATAGCCCTACATGATGTTTGTGGCTAGATCTCATTATGCTCATGAGAGAGTCGCCGTAAACTGGCTCTCCTCTAGTTGTGTCTAGACCTAGATATTGTTTCTTGTTGCTTGTCCTTCTTTGAGGAGCCCTGCCCCTCCTTATGTAAGTTGAAGGGGCGGGTTACATGACTAGTCCTAGTAGGATTAGGATTACATTATTTACAAGTGGAGTCCTAGTCATGCTTCCTTTGTAGGAGAATATTCCTTATGTCTTCCTCTTAAGCCGGTCCACCCTAACATGAGCCAGCCTTCTAGGACTTGGGCCTTGTCATCCATCCGAAACACCCGCCGGGTCACCAATGAGTCTTCAGGCTCGTGAGTCGTCACACCAGTGAACCGCCAGGCACATGAGTCGCCAATCTTCTGGCGGGTTGCCAATGAAACACCAAGTCCGGCCGGGTCATATATCCGACCGGGTCATACCGCGGGGTATATCCCCGACAAATTTCTTCATCCATAACATAACCATCAGGAACAACAGGCAATTCATTTCTAGGGGGAGAATCTTCATCATCACTTTCATCAATATTATCAGTTTCAATAATTTCATTCTCCCTAGTCCTAGCAAGTTGTTCATCAACAAATTCACCAAGTGGCACAGTAGTATCAAGCATAGAAGTAGTTTCATCATAAGTATCATGCATAGCAGAAGTGGCACCATCAATAACATGCGACATATCAGAATTAATAGCAGAAGCAGGTTTAGGTGTCGCAAGCTTACTCAAAATAGAAGGTGAATCAAGTGCAGAGCTAGATGGTAGTTCCTTACCTCCCCTCGTAGTTGAGGGATAAATCTTGGTTCCTGGATATTTCAAGTTCTTCATAATGATAAGCAGATATAAATCCCAAGTGAATCAAAGAATAGAGCTATTCTCCCCGGCAACGGCGCCAGAAAATAGTCTTGATAACCCACAAGTATAGGGGATCGCAACAGTTTTCGAGGGTAGAGTATTCAACCCAAATTTATTGATTCGTCACAAGGGGAGCCAAAGAATATTCTCAAGTATTAGCAGCTGAGTTGTCAATTCAACCACACCTGGAAACTTAGTAGCTGCAGCAAAGTGTTTAGTAGCAAAGTAATATGATAGTAGTGGTAACGGTGGTAAAAGGTAACGGTAGCAAAAATAATATTTTTGGTGTTTTATGGTGATGATAACAATAGCAACAGAAAAGTAAATAAGCGAAGAACAATATATGGAAAGCTCGTAGGCAATGGATCGGTGATAGAGAATTATGACGGATGCGGCTCATGATGTAATAGTCATAACATAGGGTGACACAGAACTAGCTCCAATTCATCAATGTAATGTAGGCATGTATTCCGAATATAGTCATATGTGCTTATGGAAAAGAACTTTCATGACATCTTTTGTCCTACCCTCCCGTGGCAGCGGTGTCCTAGCAGAAACTAATGGATATTAAGGCCTCCTTTTAATAGAGTACCGGACCAAAGCATTAACACATGGTGAATACATGAACTCCTCAAACTACGGTCATCAACGGCAGTGGTCCCGATTATTGTCACTTCGGGGTTGCCGGATCATAACACGTAGTAGGTGACTATAGACTTGCAAGATAGGATCAAGAACTCTCATATATTGATGAAAACATAATAGGTTCAGATGTGAAATCGTGGCACTCAGGCCCTAGTGACAAGCATTAAGCATAGCAAAGTCATAGCAACATCAATCTCAGAACATAGTGGATACTAGGGATCAAACCCTAACAAAACTAACTCGATTACATGATAAATCTCATCCAACCCATCACCGTCCAGCAAGCCTACGATGGAAACTCACGCATGGCGGTGAGCATCATGAAATTGGTGATGGAGGATGGTTGATGATGATGATGGCGACGGATTCCCCTCTCCGGAGCCCCGAACGGACTCCAGATCAGCCCTCCCGAGAGAGTTTAGGGCTTGGCGGCGGCTCCGTATCGTAAAACGCGATGAATCCTTCTCCCTAGTTTTTTTCTCCCTGAAAGTGAATATATGGAGTCAGGGTTGAGGTCGGTGGAGCATCAGGGGGGCCACGAGGCAGGGGGTGCGCCCAGAGGGGTAGGGCGCGCCCCCACCCTCGTAGACAGGTGGAGGCCCCATGACATTGATCTTTCTTCTAGTATTTTTTATATATTCCAAAATAATTCTCCGTTGATTTTCAGGTCATTCCAAGAACTTCTATTTCTGCACAAAAATAACACCATGGCAATTCTGCTGAAAACAGCGTCAGTCCGGGTTAGTTCCATTCAAATCATGCAAGTTAGAGTCCAAAATAAGGGCAAAAGTGTTTGGAAAAGTAGATACGACGGAGACGTTTCAGCGATGGCCCTGGCTTTCGACAGTGCTGTAGCGGCAACGGCGTCCGGCAACAACTGTCGACGGGCACCGGCGGCGGAGCGTGTGGTGTGTGTTCAGTGCACAACCAACAGGGACGCCACGCACACTACACTATGTCGGGGACTGCGTTGCCGCCGTGGTGTAGCCTCCCTGCTGGAGCTGTCCTCTGATGACGGCGGAGTGGCTGAGTGACGACGACGGACCGGTTGCACCGACGATTGCGGGAGAAGCAGATGAGATAAGCTATAGGGAGGGAGGGGAAAATGTGACGCAGGACTCACCAGTCGTGAGGGTTTATATAGCAGGTCGGTAAGCATTAGGATTTTGGGGGGTTTCACCAAGTTGGGTGGGAAGCTTGTGCGGGAACGTGCGAGGTTGCGCGGGAACGGGCTCACCGACGATTCATTGATGTCACCGTTTGGCCAAAAGAACACTCCCACGTGCTGCGCAAGCTTGCGCTGTAAGCCGTCTGTGGCAGCGGGGTGACAAGACGTGCGAGAGGAGTACGAATGGACACATACACATATGGTTAATACAAAAAAAAGTTTGTGGTTTAATTACCTACTTTACCCACGTCCTGGTTTATAAGTAGGATTTAACTAATAAAATATGAATGCATGTTGCCAAAGATTATATCGTTGGATTCGTATTTGAACATAGTTTCCAGTTATACAATTTTTGTAACATGCATTAACATTTTTTCGTTAAATTTAAGGTTATATACCAGCAAGCGTTTGCTTGCAACACACATGGCTTATTCCATCACAAACAACTCGAATGGATCAACTGTATGCCACGTATCACACACGCAACTCTAATATGATTCATGCTTGATGTCTCCGACATCGCTCGCATAGTTCATCTTATTTGCCACATATCACCGTGCCGACCTCTGCTCGCGTCCCTCGGCAAGCTCGGCTCACTGTTAGGCACTGCAACACGCTGTGCTCGCCGTTAGGTGCCGCGGTGCGCTCTGCTCCCGTCCTCGGCGCGCTCGGCTTGTGGAAATATTTTCCTTGCATGTTCAACTGCTATATGCACACACACACACACACACACACACACACACACACACACACACACACACACACACACATATATATATATATATATATATATGGTTGCTCGCCGTTGACGCGACCGTGGAGCGCTCTGCTCGCGTCCCTCCACGCGCGCTCTGCCAGCGGTTGGGCGTGCGCATGATCACGTCGGGGCCCTCATATGCATGCGGCTGCACCGCGCGTGTTGCCATGCGATGCAGTTACATGTGGCACGATGGAGTTACGCGCTACAAATTTGAACTGCCATCAGGGCCTGCCAATATTCATGGCCGTCTAACTTCCCCTTTAATTCCCACGGCCATTATAACCTTAGTCTCTTCAACCTTTCGATCGTGCCCCACAACACAACAAGCACACCCACGATGACACATAGAGAGGGGATGTCTAGCGGCGCTCCAATGGAGTTCGACGAGCATAAAGTGGAGACCCACGCGAGGGAGACGGGTCTCTCGGTGGTGTACACCATCGACCCGGCCGTGGTGGAAGTCTACATCAACATCGTTGAGTAGTTTCTTGCTCGAGACAAGTACAAGGTGGTCGGCATCGACCTCCAGTACACCACCGGTCATCCCAACATAGATTAGAAGGTTGCCATCGCCTAGTTGTGCGTGCGCCATCATGTCCTCATCTACCACTACTGCATGGACACAGAGCCTTGTGATCGTTTCAACAGGTTTGTCAACAACACTGACTACAAGTTCGCCATGGTGGAAACCACCGACGATGTAAAAGCGCTCAGGGTTACGGGCTTGGCCTACAAGAACCTTGTCGAAATCCGTGAGCACTACAGGGTCTGTGGCAGCACGAAGAAGGACTCCTTGGTTGAACTCGCCGCGGCCATCATCGACCCCTACTATGAAAAGATGAAGCAGGATGCCCAGAGAACAAGTCTGGTATCCTGGCACAGGTCCTGGATGTGGCAACTAGAGGAACCTCACCTCAGGTTCGCGGCCAAGAGCGTGTACACATGCTACGAGATGCACAGGCGGATCGTTGACATGAGGAAGTGTCTCGTTACTCAAATCGACAAGCCTGGATCGAGCCACAAGCAGAGCAAGCATCACAAGAAGTAGATGATGATCAGATGATCGTTTATGCTAGTTAATCATGCAAGTAATACATAGTTTACTTTATTGGTGTGTGGGAATGTCATGTGTGTAGTAGCCACCTATGTAATTATGCATGTAATAGTTTACTTTGGTGTGTGCAAATGACATGCTTGTAGTAGCCACCTATGTAAGTGGATGTTTAATTTGGTTATGCAACCATGTCCTTATAAGTGTGTGTATATATATGTTGTTGTTCTGTATGCAATCCCATCGCACAACACACACATCTTATTAGCAGCAACCGTCTGTGTTATTATCGGTCTTCACACACATTTGTGATTACGGACCTGTTTGCCGCGTATAGCACACATCTTGTTATATTGAACCGTTTCTATTCTCTTGTCTCAACACAAACAGTTCATCCGAGTGAACCGCATGTCGTATATCGCACACACCTTGATCTGGCTGACCGTTTCTTTTGTGTTTCCTAATCACAAATAGTTCATCCGAGTGAACCGTATGCTGTATATCGTACACACCTTCATCTGGCTACCCATTTCTTTTGTTCCTCCTCATCACAAACAGTTCATTGAACTGAACCGTATGCCCTTCATCGCACACGCAACTAAAATCTGAACCGTGTTTGATGCATCCTCCATCGCAAATGTTTTGTACCTTTTTGACGAGTTTTTTACACCATCGTTTGTGATTATTGCATTGCACACAGTTTCATCGAAGGGTCTCTGATCGTAGTGTCGCGTTAGCAGCATCCTGCAGTAGTGTAATGAAATAAGAATGATGACATGATGTAGACAAGATCTATTTATGTAGAAATATACCCCATCTTTTTATCCTTAATAGCAACGATACATACGTGTCGGTTCCCCTTCTATCACTGGGATCAAGCACCATAAGATCGAACCCATCACAAAGCACCTCTTCCGATGGCAAGAAAAATTGATCTAGTTGACCTAACTAAACCAAAGATTTGAAGAAGAAATACGAGGCCATAAGTAATCATGCATATAAGAGATCAAAAGACTCAAATAACTTTCATGGATAAAAACATAGATCTGATCATAAAGTCAAAGTTCATCGGATCCCAACAAACACACCGCAAAAAGAGTTACATCAAATAGATCTCCAAGAGACCATTGTATTGAGAATCAAAAGAGAGGGAGGAAGCCATCTAGCTACTAACTACGGACCCACAGGTCTACAATGAACTACTCACGCATCATCGGAGAGGCACCGATGAGGATGATGAACCCCTCTATGATGGTGTCTAGACTGGATCTGGTGGTTCTGGAACTTGCGATGGCTCGAATTGATTTTCGTCGACTCCCCTAGGGTTTCTAGAATATTGGGTATTATAGAGCAAAGAGGTGGTGCGGGAGGCCACCAAGGTGGGCACAACCCACCTGGGTGCGCCTGGGGGTGTCGGTGTCAAAACCGGCGGATCTCGGGTAGGGGGTCCCGAACTGTGCGTCTGAGGTTGATGGTAACAGGAGACAGGGAACACAATGTTTACCCAGGTTCGGGCCCTCTCGATGGAGGTAAAACCCTACGTCCTGTTAGATTAATATTGATGAGTATGGGGGTTACAAGAGTTGATCTACCACGAGATCGTAATGGCTTAAACCCTAGAAGTCTAGCATATCTGATTATTATTGTCCCTACGGACTAAACCCTCCAGTTTATATAGACACTGGAGGGGACTAGGGTTATACAAAATCGGTTACATAGAAAGGAAATAGTATGTCCGGCCGCCTGACTTGCCATCCATGCAAAGGAGAGTCCTATCCGGACACGGGAAAAAGTCTTCAATCTTGTATCTTCATGGCCCAATAATCCGGCCCATGTCCAACAGGCCGGACGCCCGAGGACCCCTTAGTCCAGGACCCCCTCAGTAGCCCCTGAACCAGACTTCAATGACGAGGTGTCCGGTGTGTAGATTGTCTTCGGCATTGCAAGGCGGGTTCCCCCTCCGATCACTTCAAAGTCCATGACTTAAAGAGCGGTATTCGACTTTTCCATTTAATCTCGCGCCCATCGGCTTCCACGCCTTCCTGACTTTAGCTTCCACATGGCGAGACAATACGAGAGGTCGGGGTATTTTTGCACATACTACCCTGACCATACCAGAGAGGTGCCTATTTAAAGAGAATAGATCTCAGATCCATTCCACACCTTGCGAAAAAATCCCCAGAGTTCGCTAAGCGGAACCACCCCAACATGGCTAGCAATCCTAGATCTTCCTCTCTTCCCCACGGCTCCGAAAAGGGTGATTGGGAGAGATGTTCTGTATCTCACAGCCAGCTAACGAAGCTGTAGAAACATGGCTTTCTTCCTCCCGCAGATCTAGTCCCCGTCCGAGCAGGAGTGGCGTCCTTCAATGGCGGGGCTCATGCAGAGAACTTCCCCAATCCGTCCAGGGGGAACGAGTATGCTTCGTTCCCTTCTTGCTGAGAGGCGTCGGATTTGCAATCCATCCCTTCCTCCAAGGACTTCTGGAGTATTATGGCCTCCAACTGCATAGTTTCACCCCCGCCTCCATCCTGCACATCGCGGGTTACATTGCTCTATGCGAGATATTCCTAGGTTGCGAGGCCCATTTTGAATTATGGAGAAAACTGTTCTGCCTCGTCCCTCGTAATCAAGGGGGGTCAATATTCGAAGTGGGAGGAGCCGAAGTGTGGAGTATCGCCGGGACCGGATACCTGTCCGGCATGCCAAAGAAGGCTTCCAAAGAGTGGCCGTCCGAGTGGTTCTATATTGATGACGCTGCTCTTCCGGACCTAGTCTGAATGGGCCTCCCCGAATTTTCAAGTGCCCCATTGAAGAAACACCACAGCTGGCGTCCTCGGAGCCTCGAGGAGGAGGATAGCGCAGAAGTCAGTCAGTTGATGGGCAAGATTAAGACGCTCGCCCAGTCCGGATTGTCAATAATCGAGGTAATGGCGATCTCCATAGTGCGGGGGGTCCAACCACTCCAATACAGAGGGCTTCCCATGTGGCACTATAATGGGGAAGATGACGCCTCACGCTGCGGTCGGAAGGGTCCGAAAACCCATGCCGCTTTGGCCAAAATATTGGCTGAATTATACAAAGGGGAGAAGGAGGAGTTCACTCGTCTCCAATATCGAGATGGATTTTCCATGTATAATCCTCCTAGCTTGGTAAGCTCCGATCCCACCATTTTACTCCTCTCCCCGAATCATTTTTACAAACAGTAACCTATCCACTCGCAACAGGAATGGCAGAAGGCTATCGAGGGGATCCATAGCCCCGCCCCCCAGCCAGAGGGTCACACCGGGACCTTGACCCAGCTCGAGGATGGAGTATTCTATCAGACAAGCTAAGACGGTACGGAAGTACCCATCATCGCCGATTACCCCGGCCTCCTTCCTCCTTCGCATGTAAGTAATTTAAAAGACACCTTCTTCGAAAGGGTTTCCTTACTATGCCTCACCCACCACACTATTTCCTGTTTTGTACCACTCTCCTCAGCGTCACAACATGCACCAGAAGCGTCTCCGAGGAGAGCGGTGCCCGCGTCGAGCACATTTTCGAAGAGAAAGGCAAATGATATATGGTAGAACCCTCATCAAAGAGGTAAGGCTTTCTTTTGAAGAATCCATATTATGATCGCTACATCAAATTGTGATGCCATTCGCCGCATTCTATCAGGAAAAGTGTTCGCCGGACTATGTCAGGGGATCCCGCCGGCCGTGCCTCCACTAGTCAGGTTCCGGACCCTGCCCTAAGGACGGGGGCTGACACGGGAGTGGCGCCGAACTGTTCTTCCGCAGAGGATTCGGACAATATGTCCGTCACGAACTCTGAAGTGGAGAGCGCCATGAATCATCATCGTCGGAGGGCCGCTCTTCATGACCCCGGACTTTCAAAGGAGGCATTTGATGCTTTCGGCTCGGCCGATGCGTACATCCGAGCTGCTCGGGGTGGGCTTGTAAGAGCCACGGACCAGCATCTAAAATATATGCTGGTAAGTTTATATTGTACCAATCTGATAGTTATATACCAGTAGCCCGCGAGACTTGAAGCAGTTGATCCAACTGATTGAAGGATCATTGTATAACCAGGTACTTACGGAGAAGAATAGCCTGTTATCTCAAGAACTAGAAAAGTCTCAGACCCAGCTAACTGCTGCCAATGTTGAACTGGAGAAATCCAAGAAAGCATCACCTGGTAATGTTTCCCTCCATCGAGAAAACATAATGGTATACAAATAATGCTAACACTGTTTCTCACCTCTTAATAGGATCATCAGATCAACTGCAAGAGCAACTGAAAGCCGCTCAAGGGGGAAAACGAGAAGCCAAAAAACTACTAGTCGTGGGCGAGCGTGTGCTAACACGAGTCGTGGAGGAGAAAAATAAGCTCCAGTATTCCAATACCCAACTGGGCAAGGAACTGAAAGATGTACGGGCCCAGCTAGCTGACTTCGTGTAGGAAAATAAGAGGCTTTGAGGCGGCATATTTAGTATGTGGTCAAACTTACCTCCATGTAATTCGGAAATGAAAGGGACTAACAGATTTATGCATGTAGGTATGCTGACTGGCTGTCCCGAATAGGAGGTGTCCAGATTCTCGGGCGATCTACTAGAAGAGCTGTCGCAAGTGCACGAGCAAGCTCGGCAAGCGATGCGAAGTGTTGCCAAGGTTTTATGGCCATCTGCCTACCCTCCCGGAAGAATGGAGGAGCTTATACATCTATTCAGGGGAGCGCGGCGACATTTTCGATTATGGAAGATATCGGCCTACCGGGAAGGTACACGAGAAGCCTGGGCCATGGTAAAAACACGGTATACCAAGCTTGATCCGAATCATATGGCTCAGGTCGGACCTCTATGGTCAAATGGAAAAGAAATTCCCGTTAGTTTGGTATATGACCAAGTCAAAGTAGCCGCCCGATATTCCCAACAGGATTGCAAGTTAGACAGCTTGTTAGACGGTAGAAAGGACTAAGTTTTTTAGTCTAATTGACTATGTACTTTCCTTGACATATTTGTCCCTAGCCGGATTTGTAAAACAATTGTCATGGCAGACCTTTTCGCTTCAACCTCTGGACCCGAAGGTGCAGAGTGTTTTCGAATACCTGGGCGGCAAAAAATAGACCGGGGTATGCGTGGAAAGTAGGCGTAGGGGTCATAGTTGCTTGAACAGACAAGTTGTATCCAGCTAGCTATGTTATATTACAGTGTGATTGCAAGAAACATCTTCTAGAGAGAATAGTTCTGTTAAGGGTTCCTTTCCATGGGTAGTCATGCGTTAATGTGCATGTCCGAACTGTGATTTGCAGAAATCATAGTGTTCGTAACACCTGGGTGCTCACCATGGGGTGAATGAAAAAAACATCTTTAGTCCTACGACCGAATATTCCCTTAAGAATGCTAGCTTTCGGCTTCACCCAGTCTGAGGTACACATCCGGATGACCCTGCAGTAACAATCGCAGAGGTGCTCCTTTTATGCCCTAGCCGAACTAATGGGAACATAGGGCATAAGCACAGGAGCCAGGCAACCTAGCTTGGCCAAAACTTAAGTCGTATCGATGCATATAATTAATGGCAAAGAAAAGGTACATATGAGGAGAACACACATATGTGACGAGCTTGATGCTCGGAAAATAACAATAATAAGCTTCTGTCCAAGAAGCCCCTAGGTATAATGGACGTACATATTTGAGTATGTGTATGTCAAAGGTGCACGGTTGAGCTGCGCGAAGAGCTTTAAAGCTAAAAAAGAAGCGAAAAGAGAGGAAAAAGGTATTGGAAACAATAGGTGGAAGGAAACGAACAAAGCTTTCGACACTAGGCATAGAATCATCGGAGTCTGGACGCGTTCCAGGGGTTCGGCTCTAGGCAATTGTCAGATGCATCACGTAGGCGGTATGCTCCCCCAGTGAGAACTTCATCAATGATGAAGGGACCCTCCCACTTTGGCTTGAGTTTGTCCTTTTTCTTCTCCGGGAGGCGTAGAACAAGTTTGCCAACATTGTATGTCTTGGCCCGTACTTCTCTGCTTTGATATCTGCGGGCCTGCTGTTGATAAAATGCGGAACGGGCTTTTGCGATGTCGTGCTCCTCCTCCAAGGCATCTAAGCTGTCCTGCCGATCGATCTCGGCCTCTCTCCCTCTTCGTACATGCGCACTCGAGGTGAGTCATGAATAATGTCGCAGGGTAACACAGCCTCTGCGCCATACACCATAAAGAAAGGTGTGTATCCGGTAGTGCGATTGGGCATGGTCTGCAGCCCCCAGAGTATGGAGTTGAGATCCTCAACCTAGTGCTTGTCTGATTCTTTTAAAGACCACAATAGTCTGGGTTTGATGCCTCTCATAATAAGACCATTGGCTCATTTGACTTGACCGTTTGTTTGCGGATGATATACAGAGGCGTAATCGAGCTTAATGCCGAGATTAGCACACCAGTTTTTCACCTCATCGGCTATAAAGTTAGAGCCGTTGTCGCTGATGATGCTGTGTGGAACACTTTAACGGTGCACAACACTGGATATAAAGTCTATCACTGGTCTGGCTTTGGCCGTTTTAACTCGTTTGGCCTCTATCCACTTAATGAACTTATCTACCATAACTACCAGATATTTTTTCTTGTGACTGCCTCCTTTAAGGGGTCCAACCATGTCAAGCCCCCAGACCACGAAAGGCCAAGTGATGGGGATTGTTTGTAGAGCAGTGGGCGGCATATGGCTTTGGTTGGCGAAAAGCTGGCATTCGATGCAATGTTGGAAAAGGTCCTGTGCATCTGCTCGGGCCATCGGCCAGTAGAAACCTCTACGAAAGGCCTTGCTTACAAGGGCCCGAGCTGCGGCGTGGTGACCACCGAGACCGGCATGAATTTCAGCCAAAAGCTGCCGCCCCTCCTCCTCGGAGATACATCTTTGAAGCACTCTGGTAGTGCTTTTCTTGTAGAGTTCTCCTTCATGGACCTTATAGGCTTTCGAATGCTGAACAATGCGGCGGGCCTCATTCATCCTCAGGGAGCTCTCACCTATTGAAGTAGGCCAAGAATGGTTCGGTCCATGGGGCAATGACTGCCATTAAAAGATGGGCCGATGGTGTTGTTTCGGTGGCTGAGCCTCTGATGACGTCGGTATGTTCAACATCTGGGGTTATGGTCGGGTCCGGACTGACGCTGTCGCTCTCCCCTTACCACACCATGGATGGCTTGAAAAGCCTTTCCAAGAAGATGTTTGGCGGGACGGGGTCGCGCTTGGCGCCAATGCGAGCAAGGACGTTCGCCGCTTGATTACTCTCTTGAGCCCCATGGTGAAACTCGAGCCCCTCGAACCGAGCCGACATTTTGAGAACGGCCTTACGGTAAGCCGCCATCTTTGGACCCTTGGCATCGAAATCTCCATTTATTTGAGATACCGCGAGGTTCGAGTCCACGCACACTTCCAGGCGTTGTATGCCCATGGAGACAACCATCCGAAGACCATGCAATAAAGCCTCGTATTTGGCTGCATTGTTGGAGTCGGTGTATAATATTTGGAGTACATACTGAACTATATCTCCAGTGGGGGATGTTAGGACAACGCCTGCCCCTAAGCCCGCCAGCATTTTGGAACCATCGAAATATATGACCCAGTTGGAATATGTGCCATACTCTTTAGGGAGTTCGGCTTCTGTCCATTTGGCGATGAAGTCTGCCAGTACTTGGAATTTGATGGCCCAGCATGGCTTATATGCTATATCGAATGGAAGGAGCTCAATGGCCCACTTTGCAATCCGGCCCATTGCGTCGCAGTTGTTTATTATGTCGTTCAGTGGAACTTCGGAAGCCACTGTGATCGAGCACTCTTGGAAATAGTTTTGTAGCTTCCGGGATGCCATGAAGACCGATATGCTATCTTTTGATAATGAGGGTACCGGGATTTGCATGGAGTTAGTACGGTAGATACGTAGTATACCGGCTTCTGGAGCGGGAATTTGTGTCCGTCCTCTTCTCGTTCGACGACGAGTACTGCGCTCACCACCTTGTGTGTTGCAGATATGTATAATAGCATTGGTTCGCTGGCGCTTGGTGCGGCTAGGATTGGGTTGCTTGCTAAAAGAGCCTTTATTTCTTCCAATCCGGCCGTTGCTGCATCTGTCCACTCGAAGTGATCGGTGCGTCAGAGGAGCCGATAAAGTGGCAATGCTTTTTCTCCTAGTCCGGAGATAAAGCGCCTTAAAGCTGCCACGCATCCAGCTAGCTTTTAGACCTGTTTAATGTCTGTTGGTGTAGCCAATTGTGATAAAGCTAGGATTTTGGCTGGATTTGCCTCGATTCCTCTATTGGAAACAATGAAGCCCAGTAGTTTTCCCGAGGGGACACCGAATATGCATTTTTCCGGATTGAGCTTAATGTCATATGTCCAGAGATTGTCGAATGTGAGGCGTAAATCATCTATCAATGATTTGACGCACTTAGTCTTGATGACGACGTCGTCCAGATATGCTTCAACTGTTTTACCGATTTGTTTCTCCAGTCATGTTTGAATCATGCGTTGGTAGGTGGCACCGGCGTTTTTGAGCCCAAAGGGCATGGTGTTGAAGCAGAAAGGCCCGTATGGGGTAATAAATGCCGTTGCGGCTTGGTCGGATTCCTTCCTTTTAATTTGATGGTATCCGGAATACGCGTCAAGGAAACACAGTGAATCGTGTCCTGCAATGGAGTCAATAATTTGATCGATGCGGGGGAGCAGGAATGGATCCTTAGGGCAAGCTTTGTTGAGGTCTCTGAAATCGACACACAAGCGCCAGGATTTATCCTTCTTTGGCACCATCACCAGGTTTTCTAGCCAGTTTGGATGTTTTATTTCTCTGATGAATCTGGCCTCAATTAGCTTGGCTAGCTCCTCCCCCATGGCTTGTCATTTGGGTTCGGAAAAGCGTCGCGGTGTTTGCTTAACTGGCTTGTATCCCTTTAATATATTGAGGTTGTGCTCAGCCAAACTGCGTGGGATTCCTGGCATATCAGAAGGGTGCCAGGCGAATATGTCCCAATTCTCGCGTAGGAACGCTCGTAGTGCGGCGTCCACCATTGAGTCCAGCTGTGCACCGATGGAGGCTATTTTCTTTGGGTCCGTCGGGTGGACTTGAAATTTGACTATTTCATCTGCTGGTTTGAAGGAGGTGGATTTAGAGCGCTTGTCGAGGATTATGTCATCCCTATCCACCATTGAGCGCAACGCGTTTAACTCTTCGACCACAAGGGCCTCGGAGAGTGCCTCGAGGTCCAGGGAGGCTGTTTTGTTTTCAGCGTGGAGGGCTATATCTGGATCACTTGCGAGAGTGATAATACCATTGGGCCCGGGCATTTTGAGCTTCATATACCCGTAACAAGGTATGGCTTGAAAGCGCGTGAATGCATCTTGCCCCAACAGGGCGTGGTATCCACTATTGAAAGGGGCCACTTGGAAGGTTATTTTTTTGGACTGGTAATTATCCGGCGTGCTGAATACCACATCAAGTGTGGTTTTTCCCACGCATCGTGCCTCCCAGCTGGGAATAATTCCTCGGAAGGTCGTGCTACTTTGCTCAATACGGCTCCTGTCTATGTCCATTTTACTGAGTGTATCCTCGTAGATGAGGTTTAACCCGCTGCCACCGTCCATGATCACTCTGGTAAGTCGAAAACCATCCACAATTGGATTGAGGGCCAAGGCCGCTGGCGCTCGGACTGACCGGGCTTTTGGTTCGTCACTGGCATTGAAAGTTATGGTCATGTCATTCCAAGGATTTATTTTTGCGATTTGACAGACTTCAGCGAGGTCGCAGAGTGCCCTTTTGTGCCGATTGTTTGAAGCGAAAGTCTCGAAGATTGTCAATACTCTGCGGTCGTCGTGTTCCGGGGGGAGTTCTTCAGAGGTATGTTTGGTGAGGATATCCTTGCCACTCTTGGCCACTTGCCGGAGTATCCAACATGCTCTAAGGCTGTGGATAGGTATGGTATCTGGTGTTGTGTGTATTTTGCACGGCCTATCGAGCCATCCTTCCAAAACGGTTCTGCGCCCCGTAATGGGTTTGGATTTCTTTACTACTGTGTTGGGCGCCTCTCGAGGGTGCATCCTTTTTGTCCGGAGAAAAGGTTGAGTGGGAGCTGGCGGCTCCCAATGAGCTGCCTGAGTTTTCCAGGCACTTCCCATTGCGCAGTACTTCTGTACTATGGCTGTCAAATCGGCGAAGTGTGATACGTGATGGCGGTTTGATAGCGTTGAGGATTCCTTCGTCCGTACAATTACTATGGAATATTGAGATCACGTCTTCGTCATAACAATCTTTGATCCTATTCTTGACAAGGAGGAATCTGGCCCAAAAGTGATGGACTGTTTCCTGAGACTGCTACCGTAGGTAGGTGAGATCGCGTATATCTAGGTGGGTGGGTGGATTTAAATCCGAACCCTGGCCCAATTTGGGATCTGGAGTTTGAGAAATTTCCGAGCTTAATAGTTCAGGTTCCAGGAGATCGACCGATTTTTCAGGTCTACCGTCTGATTCCAAGCTCGAAGGACAAAGCGTGTCGTTCCGTGGACAGGTGTCCGGCTCTACGAGCTCGGGGATACAAACATAGTTCGTCCTCAATATAGGGGGAGAATTGTTGTTTTGCTCCTCCACTACTGCTATCTGGTGGGTGATCGATGGAGATTTGATTTCTCTTCGATCGAGTTTGAGCCCAATCCGACCGTAGTCTATGGGGACCCCCAGAGCGGCGATGTGATCCAGGAGTTTGTTCAAGGACGACAATTCCGTCGGATCCATCTATTTGCAGTATTCGGAGTCAATCCGGAGGCGATTTTTGATGACCCGAGAAGTCATCGTCAGTTCACCGGCCGAACGGGTGGTCATGATAAAGCCACCAAACCGAAGGGTTTGGCCTGAGGCCAGGGCTCCATCGACGGTGATGTTGTCCTTGATCACAACGCGAGCCATCAACCCTGACTTTGATGTCACATTGGAACTCTCAATGAAAGCACCAATGTCGGTGTCAAAACCGGCGGATCTCGGGTAGGGGGTCCCAAACTGTGCGTCTAAGGTTGATGGTAACAGGAGACATGGAACACGATGTTTACCCAGGTTCAGGCCCTCTCGATGGAGGTAAAACCCTACGGCCTGCTAGATTAATATTGATGAGTATGGGGGTTACAAGAGTCGATCTACCACGAGATCGTAATGGCTTAAACCCTAGAAGTCTAGCCTTTCTGATTATTATTGTCCCTACGGACTAAACCCTCCAGTTTATGTAGACACTGGAGGGGACTAGGGTTATACAAAGTCGGTTACATAGAAAGGAAATAGTATATCCGGCTGCCTAACTTGCCATCCACGCAAAGGAGAGTCCTATCCGGACACGGGAAAAAGTCTTCAATCTTGTATCTTCATGGCCCAATAATCCGGCCCATGTCCAACAGGCCGGACGCCCGAGGACCCCTTAGTCCAGGACTCCCTCAGGGGGCCCAGGCGTGCCCTGGTGGGTTGTGCTCCCCTCGAAGCACCCTCGGGTACTTTCTTGACCCAACAGGTGTCTTCTGGTCCAGAAAAAATCACCAAAAAGTTTTGCTGCTTTTGGACTAGATACGTCTCCAACGTGTCTACTTCTCCAAACACTTTTGCCCTTGTTTTGGACTCTAACTTTCATGATTTGAACGGAACTAACCCGGACTGACACTGTTTTCAGCAGAACTACCATGGTGTTATTTTTGTGCAGAAATAAAAGTTCTCGGAATGACCTGAAAATCCACGGAGACACGTTTTGGAATTTATAAAAATACTGACGAAAGAATCAGCGTAAGGGGGCCCACACCCTGTCCACGAGGGTGCTGGGCGCCCCTGCCTCGTGGGCCCCCTGAGGCTCCAGCGATGTCAACCCCAACTCTATATATTCACGTTCAGGGAGAAAAAAATCAGAGAGAAGGATTCATTGCATTTTATGATATGGAGCCGACACCAAGCCCTAATCTTCATCGGGAGGGCCGATCTGGAGTCCGTTCAGGGCTCCGGAGAGGGGAATCCGTCGCCATTGTTATCATCAACCTTCCTCCGTCACCAACTTCATGATGCTCACTGCCATGCGTGAGTAATATCATAGGCTTGCTGGACGGTGATGGGTTGGATGAGATTTACCATGTAATCGAGTTAGTTTTGTTAGGGTTTGATCCCTAGTATCCATTATGTTCTAAGATTGATGTTGCGATGACTTTGCTATGCTTAATGCTTGTCACTAGGGCCCAAGTGCCATGATTTCCGATCTGAACCTATTATGTTTTCATGAATATATGTGAGTTCTTGATCCTATCTTGCAAGTCAATAGTCACCTACTATGTGTTATGATCCGGTAACCCCGAAGTGACAATAATCGGGACCACTCCTGATGATGACCGTAGTTTGAGGAGCTCATGTATTCACTAAGTGCTAATGCTTTGGTCCGGTACTCTATTAAAAGGAGGCATTAATATCACTTAGTGCCCAATAGGACCCCGCTGCCATGCGAGGGTAGGACAAAAGATGTCATGCAAGTTCTTTTCCATAAGCTCGTATGACTATATTCAGAATACATGCCTACATAACATTGATGAACTGGAGCTAGTTCTGTGTCACCCTATGTTATAAATGTTGCATGAGGAATCTCATCCGACATAATTATCCATCATTGAGGCAATACCTACGAGCTTTTCACATATTGATCTTTGCTTAGTTACTTTTCTGTTGCCACTATTACAATTGCTACAAAAACTACTATTGTTACTTTTGCCATCGTTACCGTTACTTCCATACTACTTTGCTACTAAATACTTTGCTGCAGATATTAGGTCTTTCAGGTGTGGTTGAATTGACAACTCAACTGCTAATACTTGAAAATATTCTGTGGCTCCCCTTGTGTCGAATCAATAAATTTGGGTTGAATACTCTACCCTCGGAAACGGTTGCGATTACCTATTCTTTTGGGTTATCAAGACTATTTTCTAGCGCCGTTGCCGGGGATCATAGCTCTATTCTTTGAGTCACTTGGGATTTATATCTGTTGATCACTATGAGGAACTTGAAAGATGAAATAACCAAGATTTTTTTCCTCAACTGCGAGGGGAGGTAAGGAATTGCCATCTAGCTCTACACTTGATTCATCTTCCATTTTGAGTAAACTTGCGACACCTACTCCTGCTATTGATTCTGATATGTCACATGTTATTGATGATGCCACTTCTACTATGCATTATGCTTATGATGAAAGTACTTCTATGCTTGATAATACTGTGCCATTAGGTGAATTTCTTGATGAACAACTTGCTAGGGTTAGAGAAAATGAAATTATTGAAACTGATAATATTGAGGATGTGCTTGAGGGTTATGTTATGGATGAAGAAACTGCTAGAGATCTTTTAGCTTGCAAAGATAGATATGATCTTAAGAAACTGTTAGCTAAGCTAAAAGAAAAGTCTTTGAATGCTAGAATGAAATATGACCCTGCTTTTTCTACTTCACCTATCTGTATTTCTAATAAGGATTATGATTTGTCGATCCTGAGTTAATTACTTTGGTTGAATATGATCCTTTTTATGGCTATGAATCTGAAACTGTTGTGGCACATCTTACTAAATTGATTGATATAGCCACCCTATTCACTCATGAGGAAAAAATTTCGTTACTACTATATCCTTAAGTTATTTCCGTTCTCATTAAAGGGTGATGCTAAAACATGGTTTAATTCTCTTGCTCATGGTTGTGTGCATAGTCCCCAGGATATGATTTATTACTTCTCTGCTAAATATTTCCCCGCTCATAAGAAACAAGCTGCCTTCAGGGAAATATATAATTTTGTGCAAATTGAAGAAGAGAGTCTCCCACAAGCTTGGGGCAGGCTTCTCCGATTACTTAATGCTTTGCCTGATCATCCTCTCAAGAAAAACAAAATACTTGATATCTTTTATAATGGTCTAACCGATGCTTCCAGAGACCACCTATATAGTTGTGTTGGTTGTGTTTTCAGGGAAAGAACTGTTGAGCAAGCTGAATTGCTATTCAATAATATATTGAGTAATGATAATGATTGGACACTTCCTAAACCAACTCCTAAGCCAACTACGAAGAAAAAGGGTATTCTATTTCTCAGTCTTGAAGATATGCAAGAGGCAAAGAAATCTATGAAAGAAAAGGGTATTAAAGCTAAAGATGTTAAGAATTTACCACCTATTGAAGAAATACTGGTCTTAATAACCTAACACATGTAGTAAAGGTAAATTCCCTCTATAGATTTGATGAAGGTGATATTCCTCGTAATAAGTCTGCTAGCCAATGCTTGGATGAGTTCGATAATTTTATTGTTAGACAAGAAAACTTCAATGATTATGTTGGTAGACAATTGAGACATAATGCTTATATGATTGAACACTTGAGTGATTATATGTCTAGAGTTAAAGGTGACCTTAATCTTATTAGCAAACATGCTTCTATGGTTACCACTCAAGTAGAACAAGTGCTTAAAGCACAGGATGATTTTCTCAATGGATTGAATAATAAGGAAAATGAAAATGCTATTAGAGTTGTGACTAGAGGTGGTAAAATGACTCAGGAACCTTTGTATCCTGAGGGCCACCCTAAGAGAGTTGAGCAAGATCCTCAGAGAACTAATGTTGATGCACCTAGTCCTTCTAAGAAGAAGAAAAAGAAAAATGATAGGACTTTGCATGCTTCTAGTGAACCTGTTGTTGACACACCTGAGCAATGATATTTCTATTTCTGATGCTGAAACACAATATGGTAATGAACATGAACCTAGTGATAATATTAATGATGATGTTCATGTTGATGCTCAACCTAGCAATAACAATGATGTAGAGATTGAACCTGCTATTGATCTTGATAACCCACAATCAAAGAATCAATGTTATGATAAGAGATACTTCGTTGCTAGGAAGCACGGTAAAGAAAGAGAACCATGGGTTCAGAAACCCATGCCTTTTCCTCCTAAACCATCCAAGAAAAAGGACGATGAGGATTTTGATCGCTTTGCTGAAATGATTAGACCTATCTTTTTGCGTATGCGTTCGACTGATATGCTTAAAATGAATCCTTATGCTAAGTATATGAAATATATTGTTATAATTAAAAGAAATATACTGGAAGCTGAAATTTCCACCATGCTTGCCAATTATACTTTTAAAGGTGGAATACCTAAGAAACTAGGAGATCCCGGAGTACCAACTATACCATGCTCCATTAAAAGAAACTATGTTAAAACTGCTATATGTGATTTTGGAGCCGGTGTTAGTGTTATGCCTCTCTCTTTATATCGTAGACTTGATTTGAATAAGTTGACACCTACTAAAATATCTTTGCAAATGGCCGATAAATCAACTGTTATACCTGTCGGTATTTGTGAGGATGTGCCTGTTGTGGTTGCAAACGTTACTATTTTAACAGACTTTATTATTCTTGATATTCCCGAGGACGATAGTATGTCTATTATTCTTGGTAGACCCTTTTTGAATACTGCAGGGGCTGTTATTGATTGCAACAAAGGCAATTTCACTTTTCATGTTAATGATAATTAGCATACGGTACACTTTTCGAGGAAACAACCTCAAGTCCACAGTATCAATTCTATTGGAACATTTTCCATGATTACTATTGGAGGTTTTGAATTCCCTCTTCCTACTGTCAAGAAGAAATATGGTATTCTTATTGTAGGGTACATGCACATCCCCGTTGAGGTAACCTAGTGTTATTCGAAAATTCTCCGATTTCATGTTATTCGAAAAGAGTTTGTTAACAAGACTTGATCAACCTTGTTAGTGGATTCCTTTTGATGAGCATGAGATGGATGAAGTTAGAAAGAACAACTCTCTGTACCCTCCTTTTACTTTATGTTATTTAGATTAAATAAAGCAAAAATTGTATTTTTTGTCTGTTTTCCGCATTATCCTTGCAATAAAAATACCCCGAAAATGAAAGTTCTCCAAATGTCCTAAAAATGATATATGATTTTTTGTACAATATTTAAGAATTACTGGTACTGAGAAAACACCAGGGGGCCCATCACTTGGCTATGAGGGTGCAGCCCCCCCTCCCCCCGGGGGGGGGGGGGGGGGCGTGCCCCTGCCTCATGGACCCCACGTGGACCCCCTCCACTTATTCTAGCACCCACTCACTTCGTCTTCCTCCAGAAAAAATCCTCCCATAGCTCAAACCCGAGTTCTAGCTCATCTTGCTACCATTTTCGATCTCCTTGCTCAAAGCTCCACTCACAAAACTACTTTAGGGGATTGTTCTTCAAGAAAGAAAATGATGAAGAGATTGTTGAGGGGCTCATCGAGCCGAAGTTCGAAGGATAAGAAGAATGAGGAGAATAAAAAGCCCAAATACAATCTTCCTCGCACTGCGGAGGTTCGGCCGTGTGATTGGCCTAGTGATGAGTTCTTAAGAACCGCCGGAATTTACGATGATTTCTATTACTTGGTTGAGAATGCAGGCCTCACTGAGTTCCTCCATGACCAACGCGAACAGTATCTCCTACTCACTAATATTTTTGTGCAAAATGTTTATTTCCATGCTAAGAAATCGCCACCTTCAGTGGAGTTTCACTTATATGATGAGGTTAAGGAGATGTCACTCCATGATTTTTGTCGAGTCTACAAGATACCCATTGAGGGCAGCATCGAGGAACCACACCGTAGTGATGTGGATGGGTTTATTGATAGAATTGATGTAGGAGAAACTAGGAAAGTTTCCGATGCAAGAATTACCAGTATACATTTTCCTATTCTATGTTACTTTGCGATATTTGCTAGTAGATGCTTAATTCGTCGCGGGAATAGTGGAAATCTTCGTGCTCCTGATATTGTTATTTTGCGCCATGCTTTGTTTCATGATACCACTTTCATCTTAGGCGCTATTGTTGCCAAACGATTAAATCTCAACCATACAAAGGGCCCCATTTTTGGAGGCATCTTTGCTTCATGCCTTGCTGAACATTTTGGGATACCTATTAGGCATTATGAGAAAGAAGAAAAGTTGATGCCTCCTATTTTTCTAGATTATAAGAGTATGGTAGCACATGATTTTATTGTTAAAGATTAGAAGAAGATGCTTAAGTATAATTTGATATTTGATAAAACTCACTGTGAGATTATTACCTTGCTTGCGCCCTCTCTATTTAACATACTTTCAGGCACGTACCTCATCTTACCCGAGGCCATTTACGCATACTGGAGGTTGACACAAGTCCCAGATCCTGAGCTTGAGCCACCACTTGATTCTTATCGCCAGTCTGTTTATTAGTGGGATCCAGAGGAGATCACCAACCAGTGGCACCCTGAGGACCCCCCTTACACTACTGGAATCAGCTACTTTGCCATCTGCCAGCTCTTTGCCGTCAGCTAGCGGACGGCAAAGAAGCTCTTTGCCATCAGCTACCCAAAAGCAGACGACAAAGAAATGGCAGACGACAAAGAAGCTCTTTGGCGTCCGCGGGCTCTTTGCCGTCTGCTGGCAGACGGCAAAGAATCTTTGCCGTCCGTTGGCAGACGGCAAAGAGAGAGGTGGCCCCCACCCCCCGCCTGTTTGGAAAAAACTTAACGGCCCACCTCTTTGCCGTCTGCCAGCAGACGACAAAGAGGCAAAAGGGCGGACGGCAAAGATAGGCGGACGGCAAAGAGGACACTACCTAACGGCCCGTACCCCCGCCCGTTACTCTCTGTTCTCTCCTCGCCGACGCGCCCTGCCACCACTTCCCACCCCACCACCGCCGTCGCCGCCCCCACCACTCGCCGCCGCCCGGTCGCCCCACCACCCGCCGCCCCACCGGCCCCCCGCCTCGTCGCCACTGCCGCCCGGCGCCGTCGCCCCACCACCCATCGCCCCCCCCGCCCCGTCGCCCCTGCCGCCCCGTTGCCCCACCGCCCCGGCCCCCGCCGCCCCCCCGTCCCGTCGCCCCCCCCGCCCCGGCCCCGCGCCGCCCCGCGCCCCACCGCCCCGGGCCCGGCCCCCCGCCGCCCCAGGCCGCCCCCGCGCCCCGGCCAACTCCTCCACCGGGGGCCTCCTCCACCGCCCCGCCCCCTCCTCCACCGGCCCTGCCCCGGGTGAGCCCCCCTCCTTTTTTTTCTGTTTTTTTCGTTTTTAGTTTTAGTTTAGATTTAGTTTTAGTTTTAGGTTTAGTTTTAGTTTAGTTTTAGGTTTAGATTTAGTTTTTTCCTTTTTTTCTGTTTTATTAGTTTTAGGTTTATGTTTAGTTTAGATTTAGTTTTAGTTTTAGGTTTAGTTTTAGGTTTAGTTTAGTTTGAGGAAAGAAGAAGAAGAAGAGAAAAAGAGGAGAGGAGGAGAAGAAGAAGAGGAAAAAGGAAAGGAAGAAGAAGAGGAGGAGGAGGAGAAGAAAAAAGAAGAAGAGGAAGAAGAAGAAGAAAAAAGAGGAGAGGAGGAGAAGAAGAAGAGGAAAAAGGAAAGGAGGAAGAAGAAGAATAAGAAGAAGAAGAAGAAGAAAGGAAAAAAAAGGAAGAAAAGGAAAAAGGAGGAAGAAGAAGAAAAGGAAAAAAACGACCCGACCACGGTACCCGGCCACCCCGACACGACACCCCCTACCCCGAGACCCCGACCCCGACCCCGAGAACCCCGACCCCGACACCCCGACCCCGACCCCCGACCCCAGACACCCGACCCTGACCCCGTCACCCCGACCCCCCAAGCCTGACCCGACACCCGACCTCGACCCCGACACCCCGACCCCGACCCGACACGGTACCCAGACCCCGACCCGGCACCCCGACACGACCCCACCCCGACCCGAGGACCCCGACCCGACCCCGAGACCCCGGAACCCCGCACCCGACCCTGACCCCGCCCCGGACCCCAAACACCCCGACCCCGACCCCCGACCCTGATCCGGACCCCGACCCAAACACCCATGACCCCGGACACCCCGACCCGACCCCCAGCCTGACCCGACAACCCCAACCCCGACCCCTCGAGCCTGACCCGGACACCCCGACCCCGAGCCTGCCCGACACCATGACCCTGACACCACACCCTGACCCCGAAAACAACACCCCGACACCGACACGGCAATACCCCGACATCGACACGACACCCCGACCCCCCGACCCCGAAACAGCACCCCGACCCCGACACGGCACCCCGACACCGACAGGACACCCCGACCACCGACACCTCCCGAAAAGGTGTTCTTTGGCCTTCCAGAGGCCGACGGGGTCATATATTTGTGAATTATTAGTTAGGTCATATATTTTTCGATTTTGTTATGAAAAACATCATATATAATTGTGTTGATCGTGTAGTTTTAAATGTGCAGTTGTTTCTGTTGGGGAACGTAGCAGAAATTCAAAATTTTCCTACGTGTCATGTCACCAAGATCTATCTATGGAGAGACCAACAACGAGTAGAAAGAGAGTGCATCTACATACCCTTGTAGATCGCTAAGCGGAAGCGTTCAAGTGAACGGGGTTGATGGAGTCGTACTCGTCGTGATTCAAATCACCGATGATCCTAGTGCCGAACGGACGGCACCTCCGCGTTCAACACACGTACAGCCCGGTGACGTCTCCCACGCCTTGATCCAGCAAGGAGAGAGGGAGAGGTTGAGGAAGACTCCATCCAACAGCAGCACAACAGCGTGGTGGTGGTGGAGGAGCGTGGCAATCCAGCAGGGCTTCGCCAAGCACTACTCAGGAGGAGGTGGAGTTGGAGAGGGGGAGGGCTGCGCCAGAACTTCGTGTATAGCTCCCATGCACCTCCCCACTATATATAGGGGTGGAGGGGCTGGTTTCTTGCCCTCCAAGTCCATTGGGGCGTTCGCCAAGGTGGGAGGAAAGAAATCTCATTATTTCCTTCCCCACCGATTGTTATCCCCCCTTTTTAGGGATCTTGATCTTATCCCTTCGGGATATGATCTTATTCCTTCTAAGGGGGGATCTTGGTGCGCCTTGACCAGGGGTGTGGGGCCTTGCCCCCACTACCCACGTCCATGTGGGTCCCCCCATGCAGGTGGGCCCCACTCCGGAACCTTCTAGAACCTTCCCGGTACAATACCGAAAAATCCCGAACATTTTCCGGTGGCCAAAATAGGACTTCCCATATATAAATCTTTACCTCCGGACCATTCCGGAACTCCTCGTGACGTTCGGGATCTCATCCGGGACTCCGAACAACATTCGGTAACCACATACAAACTTCCTTTATAACCCTAGCGTCATCGAACCTTAAGTGTGTAGACCCTACGGGTTCGGGAGACATGTAGACATGACCGAGACGTTCTCCGGTCAATAACCAACAGCGGGATCTGGATACCCATGATGGCTCCCACATGTTCCACGATGATCTCATCGGATGAACCACGATGTCAAGGACTTAATCAATCCCGTATTCAATTCCCTTTGTCTATCGGTATGTTACTTGCCCGAGATTCGATCGTCGGTATCCAATACCTTGTTCAATCTCGTTACCGGCAAGTCACTTTACTCGTTCCGTAACACATCATCCCGTGATCAACTCCTTGGTCACATTGCGCATATGATGATGTCCTACCGAGTGGGCCCAGAGATACCTCTCCGTTTACACGGAGTGACAAATCCCAGTCTCGATCCGCATAAAACAATAGATACTTTCGGAGATACCTGTAGTGCACCTTTATAGTCACCCAGTTACGTTGTGACGTTTGATACACCCAAAGCACTCCTACGGTATCCAGGAGTTACACGCTCTCATGGTCGAAGGAAGAGATACTTGACATTGGCAAAGCTCTAGCAAATGAACTACACGATCTTTTGTGCTAGTCTTAGGATTGGGTCTTGTCCATCACATCATTCTCCTAATGATGTGATCCCGTTATCAACGACATCCAATGTCCATAGCCAGGAAACCATGACTATCTGTTGATCACAACGAGCTAGTCAACTAGAGGCTCACTAGGGACATATTGTGGTCTATGTATTCACACGTGTATTACGATTTCCGGATAATACAGTTATAGCATGAATAAAAGACAATTATCATGAACAAGGAAATATAATAATAATACTTTTATTATTGCCTCTAGGGCATATTTCCAACAGTCTCCCACTTGCACTAGAGTCAATAATCTAGTTCACATCGCCATGTGATTAACACTCACAGGTCACATCGCCATGTGACTAATACCCAAGAGTTTACTAGAGTCAGTAGTCTAGTTCACATCACTATGTGATTAACACTCAATGAGTTTTATGTTTGATCATGTTGCTTGTGAGAGAGGTTTTAGTCAACGGGTCTGAACCTTTCAGATCCGTGTGTGCTTTACAAATCTCTATGTCATCTCCTAGATGCAGCTACCACGCTCTATTTGGAGCTATTCCAAACAACTGTTCTACTTGGAGCTATTCTAAATTATTGCTCCATTATATGTATCCGGTCTCTCTACTCAGAGCTATCCGGATAGGTGTCAAGCTTGCATCGTCGTAACCTTTACGACGAACTCTTTTACCACCTCCATAATCGAGAAAATTCCTTAGTCCACTAGTTACTAAGGATAACTTTGACCGCTGTCCTGTGAGCCATTCTTGGATCACTCTTGTACCCCTTGACTGACTCATGGCAAGGCACACTTCAGGTGCGGTACACAGCATAGCATACTGAAGAGCCTACGTCTTAAGCATAGGGGACGACCTTCGTCCTTTCTCTCTATTCTGCCGTGGTCGAGCTTTAAGTCTTAACTTCGTACCTTACAACTCAGGCAAGAACTCCTTCTTTGACTGGTCCATCTTGAACACCTTCAAGATCATGTCAAGGTATGTGCTCATTTGAAAGTATTATTAAGCATTTTGATCTATCCTTATAGATCTTGATGCTCAATGTTCAAGTAGCTTAATCCAGGCTTTCCATTGAAAAACACTTTCAAAATAACCCTATATGCTTTCCAGAAATTCTACGTCATTTCTGATCAACAATATGTCAACAACATATACTCATCAGAAATTCTATAGTGCTCCCACTCACTTCTTTGGAAATACAAGTTTCTCATAAACTTTGTACAAACCCAAAATTTTTGATCATCATCAAAGCATACATTCCAACTCCGAGATGCTCACTCCAGTCCTTAGAAGGATTGCTGGAGCTTTGCATACTTATTAGCATCTTTCGGGATTGACAAAACCTTCCGGTTGTATCACATACAACCTTTCCTCATTAAAATCGTCGAGGAAACAATGTTTTGACATCCTATCTGCAAGATTTCATAAATAATGCAGTAATCGCTAATATAATTCCAACAGACTCTTAGCATCGCTACGAGTGAGAAAATCTCATCGTAGTCAACTCCTTGAACTTGTCGGAAAACATCTTAACGACAAGTCGAGCTTTCTTAATGGTGACATTTACCATCATTGTCCGTCTTCCTTTTGAAATCCATCTGTACTCATTAGCCTTACGACCATCGAGCCGTTCTGCCAAAGTCTACACTTTGTTTTCATACATGGATCCTCTCTCGGATTTTATGGCCTCAAGCCATTTATCGGAATCCGGGCCCACCATCGCTTCTCCATAGCTCGTAGGTTCATTGTTGTCTAGCAACATGACCTTCAAGACAGGATTACGTACCACTCTGAAGTAGTACGCATCCTTGTCATCCTACGAGGTTTGGGAGTGACTTGATCCGAAGTTTCATGATCAATATCATAAGCTTCCACTTCAATTGGTGTAGGTGCCACAGGAACAACTCCCTGTGCCCTGTCACACACTAGTTGAAGAGACGGTTCAATAACCTCATCAAGTCTCCACCATCCTCCCACTCAATTCTTTCGAGAGAAACTTTTCCTCGAGAAAGGACCGATTCTAGAAACAATCCATATTGCTTTCGGATCTGAATTAGGAGGTATACCCAACTGTTTTGGGTTTCCTATGAAGATGCATTTTATCCGCTTTGGGTTCGAGCTTATCAACCTGAAACTTTTTCATATAAGCGTCGCAGCCCCAAACTTTTAAGAAACGACAACTTAGGTTTCTCTAAACCATAATTCATACGGTGTCATCTCATCGGAATTACGTGGTGCCCTATTTAAAGTGAATGTGGTTGTCTCTAATGCCTAACCCATGAACGATAGTGGTAATTCGATAAGAGACATCATGGTACGCACCATATCCAATAGGGTGCAACTATGATGTTCGGACACACCATCACATTATGGTGTTCCAGGCGGTATTAATTGCGAAACAATTTCCACAATGTCTTAATTGTGTGCCAAAACTCGTAACTCAGATATTCATCTCTATGATCATATCATAGACATTTTATCCTCTTGTCACAATGATCTGCTACTTCACTCTGAAATTACTTGAACCATTCAATAATTCAGACTTGTGTTTCATCAAGTAAATATACTCAACATTTACTCGAATCATCTGTGAAGTAAGAACATAATGATATTCACTGCATGCCTCAGCACTCATTCGACTGCACACATCAAAATGTGTTACTTCCAACAAGTTGCTATCTTGTTCCATCTTACTGAAAATGAGGCTTTTCAGTCATCTTGCCCATGTGGTATGATTTGCATATCTCAAGTGATTCAAAATCAAGTGAGTCCGAACGATCCATTTGCATGGAGTTTCTTCATGCATATACACCAATAGACATGGTTCGCATGTCTCAAACTTTTCAAAAACGAGTGAGTCCAAAGATCCATCAACATGGAGCTTCTTCATGCGTTTTATACCATTATGACTTACATGGCAGTGCCACAAGTAAGTGGTACTATCATTACTATCTTATATCTTTTGGCATGAAAATGTGTATCACTACGACCGAGATTCAATAAACCATTCCTTTAGGTGCAAGACCATTGAAGGTATTATTCAAAAATAGAGTAACCATTATTCTCCTTAAATGAATAACCGTATTGCGATAGACATAATCCAATCATGTCTATGCTCAACGCAAACACCAATCTCGGTGGTAGAGGGAGCGTGCGATGCTTGATCATATCAACCTTGGAAACACTTCCAACATATATCGTCAGCTCACCTTTAGCTAGTCTCCGTTTATTCCGTAGCTTTTATTTCGAGTTACTAACACTTAGCAACCGAACCGGTATCCAATACCCTGGTGCTACTAGGAGTACTAGTAAAGTACACATTAACATAATGTATATCCAATATACTTCTATCGACCTTGCCAGCCTTCTCATCTACCAAGTATCTAGGGTAATGCTGCTCCAGTGGTTGTTCCCCTTATTACAGAAGCACTTAGTCTCGGGTTTGGGTTCAACCTTGGGTTTCTTCACTAGAGCAGCAGCTGAATTGCCGTTTCATGAAGTATCCCTTTGTTCCCTTGCCCTTCTTGAAACTAGTGGTTTCACCAACCATCAACAATTGATGCTCCTTCTTGATTTCTACTTTCGCGGTGTCAAACATCATGAATATTTCAAGGATCATCATATCTATCCCTGATATGTTATAGTTAATCACGAAGCTCTAGCAGCTTGGTGGCAATGACTTTGGGGAAACATCACTATCTCATCTGGAGGATCAACTCCCACTCGATTCAAGTGATTGTTGTGCTCAGACAATCTGAGCACAAGCTCAACGATTGAGCTTTTCTCCCTTAGTTTGCAGGCTAAGAAAATCGTCGGAGGTCTTATACCTCTTGACGTGGGCACGAGCCTGAAATCCCAATTTCAGCCCTCGAAACATCTCATATGTTCCGCGACGTTTCGAAAACGTCTTTGGTGCCTCTACTTAAACCATTTAATTGAACTATCACGTAGTTATCAAAACGTGTATGTCCGATGTTCGCAACATCGACAAACGACGTTGGGGTTCAGCACACTGAGCGGTGCATTAAGGACATAAGCTTTCTACTGATCGCATAATCGCTACTATCAACTTTCAACTATATTTTCTCTAGGAACATATCTAAACAGTGGAACTAAAGCGCGAGCTTACGACATAATTTGCAAAAGGTCTTTTGACTATGTTCAGGATAATTAAGTTCATCTTATGAACTCCCACTTAGATAGACATCCCTCTGGTCATCTAAGTGATCACATGATCCGAGTCAACTAGGCCGTGTCCGATCATCACGTGAGACGGACTAGTCATCATCGGTGAACATCTTCATGTTGATCGTATCTACCATACGACTCATGCTCGACCTTTCGGTCTCCGTGTTCCGAGGCCATGTCTGCACATGCTAGGCTCGTCAAGTTAACCCTAAGTGTTTTCGCTGTGTAAAACTGTCTTACACCCGTTGTATGTGAACGTAAGAATCCATCACACCCGATCATCACGTGGTGCTTAGAAGCGACGAACTGTAGCAACGGTGCACAGTTAGGGGAGAACACTTCTTGAAATTTTGTAAGGGATCATCTTATTTACTACCGTCGTCCTAAGCAAACAAGATGCATAAACATGATAAACATCTCATGCAATCAAATAGTGACATGATATGGCCAATATCATTTTGCTCCTTTTGATCTTCATCTTCGGGGCTCCATGATCATCATCGTCACCGGCACGACACCATGATCTCCATCATCATGATCTCCATCATCGTATCTTCATGAAGTTGTCACGCCAACGACTACTTCTACTTCTATGACTAACGCGTTTAGCAATAAAGTAAAGTAGTTTACATGGCGTTCTTCAATGACACGCAGGTCATACAATAAATAAAGACAACTCCTATGGCTCCTGCCGGTTGTCATACTCATCGACATGCAAGTCGTGAATCCTATTACAAGAACATGATCAATCTCATACATCACATATCATTCATCACATTCTTCTTGGCCATATCACATCACATAGCATACCTGCAAAAACAAGTTAGACGTCCTCTAATTGTTGTTGCATGTTTTACGTGGCTGCTATGGGTTTCTAGCAAGAACGTTTCTTACCTACGCAAGACCACAACGTGATATGCCAATTGCTATTTACCCTTCATAAGGACCCTTTTCATCGAATCCGTTCCGACTAAAGTGGGAGAGACTGGCACCCGCTAGCCACCTTATGCACCAAGTGCATGTCAATCGGTGGAACCTGTCTCACGTAAGAGTACGTGTAAGGTCGGTCTGGGCCGCTTCATCCCACAATACCGTCGAAACAAGATTGGATTTATGTTTAGTTTTAGGTTTATGTTTAGTTTTAGGTTTATGTTTAGTTTAGATTTAGTTTAGTTTGAGGAAAGAAGAAGAAGAAGAGAAAAAGAGGAGAGGAGGAGAAGAAGAAGAGGAAAAAGGAAAGGAAGAAGAAGAAGAGGAGGAGGAGAAGAAAAAAGAAGAAGAGGAAGAAGAAGAAGAAAAAAGAGGAGAGGAGGAGAAGAAGAAGAGGAAAAAGGAAAGGAGGAAGAAGAAGAAGAAGAAGAAGAAGAAGGAAAAAAAGGAAGAAAAGGAAAAGGAGGAAGAAGATGAAAAGGAAAAAAAACCGACCCGACACGGTACCCGGCACCCCGACACGACACCCCGACCCCGAGACCCCGACCCCGACCCCGAGACCCCGACCCCGACACCTCGACCCCGACCCCCCGACCCCGACACCCCGACCCTGACCCCGTCACCCCGACCCCCCAAGCCTGACCCGACACCCCGACCTCGACCCCGACACCCCGACCCCGACCCGACACGGTACCCAGACCCCGACCCGGCACCCCGACACGACACCCCGACCCCGAGACCCCGACCCCGACCCCGAGACCCCGACCCCGACACCCCGACCCTGATCCCGACCCCGACCCCAACACCCCGACCACGACACCCCGACCCTGACCCCGACCCCGACCCCAACACCCCGACCCCGACACCCCGACCCCGACCCCGACACCCCGACCCCCAAGCCTGACCCGACACCCCAACCCCGACCCCTCGAGCCTGACCCGACACCCCGACCCCGAGCCTGACCCGACACCCTGACCCCGACACCACACCCCGACCCCGAAACAACACCCCGACACCGACACGGCACTACCCCGACATCGACACGACACCCCGACCCCCCGACCCCGAAACAGCACCCCGACCCCGACACGGCACCCCGACACCGACAGGACACCCTGACCACCGACACCTCCCGAAAAGGTGTTCTTTGGCCTTCCAGAGGCCGACGGGGTCATATATTTGTGAATTATTAGTTAGGTCATATATTTTTCGATTTTGTTATGAAAAACATCATATATAATTGTGTTGATCCTGTAGTTTTAAATGTGCAGTTGTTTCATCGCTGCGAGGTTTGGTGTTCGATGACCTCGCCGTGCGTTTGACGAGCTCTGCCCCTTCGTTCGTGGGTGAGCACAAATGACAAGTCCTCCTCCCCCATTAATTATTTGATCTATTCCGATGAAACTTGATAGCTAGCTATATATGTTGGGGAACGTAGCAGAAATTCAAAATTTTCCTACGTGTCACCAAGATCTATCTATGGAGAGACCAGCAACGAGTAGAAAGAGAGTGCATCTACATACCCTTGTAGATCGCTAAGTGGAAGCGTTCAAGTGAACGGGGTTGATGGAGTCGTACTCGTCGTGATTCAAATCACCGATGATCCTAGTGCCGAACGGACGGCACCTCCGCGTTCAACACACGTACAGCCCGGTGACGTCTCCCACGCCTTGATCCAGCAAGGAGAGAGGGAGAGGTTGAGGAAGACTCCATCCAACAGCAGCACAACGGCGTGGTGGTGGTGGAGGAGCGTGGCAATCCAGCAGGGCTTCGCCAAGCACTACTCAGGAGGAGGTGGAGTTGGAGAGGGGGAGGGCTGCACCAGAACTTCGTGTATAGCTCCCATGCGCCTCCCCACTATATATAGGGGTGGAGGGGCTGGTTTCTTGCCCTCCAAGTCCATTGGGGCGTTGGCCAAGGTGGGAGGAAAGAAATCTCATTATTTCCTTCCCCACCAATTGTTATCCCCCCTTTTTAGGGATCTTGATCTTATCCCTTCGGGATATGATCTTATTCCTTCTAAGGTGGGATCTTGGTGCGCCTTGACCAGGGGTGTGGGGCCTTGCCCCCACTACCCACGTCCATGTGGGTCCCCCCATGTAGGTGGGCCCCACTCTGGAACCTTCTAGAACCTTCCCGGTACAATACCGAAAAATCCCGAACATTTTCCGGTGGCCAAAATAGGACTTCCATATATAAATCTTTACCTCCGGACCATTCCGGAACTCCTCGTGACGTTCGGGATCTCATCCGGGACTCCGAACAACATTCGGTAACCACATACAAACTTCCTTTATAACCCTAGCGTCATCGAACCTTAAGTGTGTAGACCCTACGGGTTCGGGAGACATGTAGACATGACCGAGACGTTCTCCGGTCAATAACCAACAGCGGGATCTGGATACCCATGATGGCTCCCACATGTTCCACGATGATCTCATCGGATGAACCACGATGTCAAGGACTTAATCAATCCCGTATTCAATTCCCTTTGTCTATCGGTATGTTACTTGCCCGAGATTCGATCGTCGGTATCCAATACCTTGTTCAATCTCGTTACCGGCAAGTCACTTTACTCGTTCCGTAACACATCATCCCGTGATCAACTCCTTGGTCACATTGCGCATATGATGATGTCCTACCGAGTGGGCCCAGAGATACCTCTCCGTTTACACGGAGTGACAAATCCCAGTCTCGATCCGCATAAAACAATAGATACTTTCGGAGATACCTGTAGTGCACCTTTATAGTCACCCAGTTACGTTGTGACGTTTGATACACCCAAAGCACTCCTACGGTATCCAGGAGTTACACGCTCTCATGGTCGAAGGAAGAGATACTTGACATTGGCAAAGCTCTAGCAAATGAACTACACGATCTTTTGTGCTAGTCTTAGGATTGGGTCTTGTCCATCACATCATTCTCGTAATGATGTGATCCCGTTATCAACGACATCCAATGTCCATAGCCAGGAAACCATGACTATCTGTTGATCACAACGAGCTAGTCAACTAGAGGCTCACTAGGGACATATTGTGGTCTATGTATTCACACGTGTATTACGATTTCCGGATAATACAGTTATAGCATGAATAAAAGACAATTATCATGAACAAGGAAATATAATAATAATACTTTTATTATTGCCTCTAGGGCATATTTCCAACAATATATGTGTCTTGAATCATCAGTATGCGTAACCAATATGTGTCTCCCATTCGAAAGCGTCGTAGTTATAAATATGCATGCATTTGCATATTTATAACCTTGATTCTTTTGAATTGTCCAACGCTATCCATGGACAGCCCGAGTATGTGTAGATTGGGTTCGTTTTCCCATATGCTTTGCTCCGGATCCGACACATATATTTCGTCAGTGCCTCCCCTGTTGTTCTCCGGGTACACATCCTCTCTCTTTATTGCAGAGACGTGTATCAGGAGAACAGCGGGGAGGTGCTGCCGAAATTTTGCGTCGGATCCGGAGCATAGCATGGGAAAATGAACCCAATCTACACATACATGGGTGGGATTAGGACCTATCATTACCTATTAGAGTGTAGGTTGCATGGACGTAATAAAATTGACAAAGTAGATCAACTGATGAATATATACATGGTGAATTACATATATAATTGTTGTGTGTCCAGTAGCTCTGAAAGTCAAGATGAGTGACCGTTCTTGGATGTATACCGGTCACACTGGTCAGAACAAATGGAGCGCTGAATGGTTCACAAAAACTAAGGGGTTTGTGCAAGCCGCATTTGCAAATGGCCAAAAGAAAACCTGGTGCCCCTGTTTCCGGTGCGGTAATTGGGAAAAGAAGACAGAGGCTGAAATGGGCAAACACCTGCAGAAGAGTGGTTTTACGTCCGATTATACGGTGTGGACATTTCATGGTGAGTCTGCCCAACATGACCGAGCTGAGGTGGATCGTCGTCGCACCGACGAGCATGGTACCGGGATGGAAAACATGGTGCAAGGCTATGATGATGCTCGGGATTCGGACGAGGAGATGGAGGAATCTGCAAAGGCCTTCAATAAAATGTTGGAGTCTTCGAAACATCCGCTCCACGAGCACACTGAGCTTTGTCAGTTGGATGCCATCTCACAAGTAATGGCTCTGAAGGCTCAGTTCAACTTGGGCAGAGAATGCTATGACGCAATTATGACAGTATTTGGACGCTTTCTACCCAAAGGCCATGTAATGCCTGCAAACCTGTACCAGTCGGACAAAATCCTCCGTGCACTGAAGATGCCCTATGAGAAGATACATGCCTGTGAGAAAGGATGTGCCTTATTTAGGCTTGACTATGCGGACTTGAACTATTGTCCCATTTGCAAGTCTTCCAGGTATGTTGTGGTAGACAACAGTATGGGTGAGAAGACACAGACCAAAATCCCCATTAGTGTTCTTCGGTATATGCCAATCGTACCAAGACTTCAACGTCTTTTCATGGTCGAAGAGACGGCCAGACAGATGACATGGCACAAAACAGGCAAAAGAACCGAACTAGATGCAGATGGGAATCTGATGATGGTACACACATCAGATGGTGTTGCGTGGAAAAAGTTTGATGAATTACATGCTGACAAAGCGGCAGATACGAGGCATCCTCGAGTCGGCATCAGCACAGATGGGTTCAGTGTGTTTGGTATGACGGCAGCCCAATACAGTTGTTGGCCCGTATTTGTCTTTCCACTCAATCTCCCCCCCGGACAGATTATGCAAAGAAAGAACATTTTCCTGACGTTGATAATTCCAGGACCCAACTATCCGGGCAAAAATATGAATGTGTACATGCAGCCGCTTAAGGACGAATTGCAAGAAGCCTGGGATAATGGGTTCAAGACATACGATGCCTTTAGCAAATGGAACTTCATAATGCGTGTCTGGTACATGTACTCGACGCATGACTTGCCGGCGTATGTGCTATTCGTTGGCTGGTGTGTGCATGGAAGGTTCCCGTGCCCCACATGCAAGGGAGCTCTTGAGTTTCGTTGGCTTCAGGCCGGTCGCAAGTTTTCTTGCTTCGACATGCATAGACAGTTCCTGGATCCTCGCCATAAGTTCAGGAAAGACAAGAAGAACTTCATCAGGGGTAGAGTTGTCAAAATCTCTGCACCACCTGCATTGACAGGCCAACAGACCCTGGATCAGTTAAACACTCTCGAGCCAGATCCACAACGTCCAGGGTACTTCAAGGGGTATAATACTAAGCACGCGTGGACTCACAAAACATGCTTATGGGATCTGCCTTACTTCAAAGACCTCCTTTGCCCACACAACATCGACGTGATGCACACTGAGAAGAATATCGCCGAGGCACTTTTTGGTACATTGTTTGGCATAGATGGGAAGTCAAAGGATAATACTAAGGCTAGAGTCGATCTGGAGGCGCTATGTGATAGGCCGTTACAAAACATGAAAGAACCGAAAGGAAAGCAAAACTGGACGAAGCCAAAGGCATGGTTCAATCTTGGAAGGCCAGCTATGAGGGAAATTCTCTTGTGGGTGCAACAGCAGTTGATGTTCCCCGATGGGTATGCAGCGAATCTAAAGAGGGGAGCGAATCTTGATAAACTGAAGATATTTGGTCTCAAGAGTCATGATTGGCACATATGGATTGAGCGGGTAATGCCGGTGATGTTGCGTGGCTTCATCCCTGAGGATGAATGGCTAGTACTGGCAGAACTCAGCTATTTCTTCCGTGTTCTTTGTGCGAAAGAACTATCGCCTGGCGTGCTAGAATAAATGGAAGAGTTGGCGCCGGAGTTGATCTGCAAGTTAGAGAAGATCTTTCCACCGGGCTTCTTTAATCCAATGCAGCATTTGATTTTACATCTCCCGACCGAGGCAAGATTGGGGGGGGGGGCCGTGCAAAATCGTTGGTGCTACCCAACTGAGAGGATGCAGAAGACGCTTCGAGAAAATGTAAAAATAAACGTAGAATTGAAGAATCGATGGCTGAGGCATTCATCACAGAGGAGGCAGCAAACTTCGTAACAGCGCACTACGAAGCCAAAAATCGTCATTTGCATAATCCCAAGCCTCGGTACAATGCTGACGAGCCTAAAAAGGGTGGATCCAACCTCAGCCTATTCAAAGGGAATCTCGCACCAGCTAGTGTTTCACATCCAGTATCTTTGGATAACGAAGAATGGCGGACCATTTCGTTGTATATCTTCAACAACCTGATAGAAGTGCGGCCGTACATCGAGTAAGTTCTCGTTACATTGTTTCGCAACTTCTATTTCCTTTGAACTACTCTTATTCCTGGATATGTCATACAGTTGATACGTCGCCATATTCTCGTATGGAGCGGAGATCCAAAAGGATTCCGTCGAAGAGTATGAGCTTCTCGCAAAGCAAGGAGGTGGCTATCCCGGTTTCATCTCTTGGTTCAAACAAACGGTAATTTCTATTAGACAATTTCATTTCATTCGCTAATTTGTGCATAATGCAACAATCCTTTCATATTAAACTTGTGGGCTAATTCAGAGTCTATGGACGCCGAATTGAGACAAGTCGCTAATGGTTTTGACTATAAGGTCCGTTCATTTGACAAGTACGACATCAACGGGTATCGCTTTCGTACCTATGGCAAAGAGCTATCTATGGCCGACCGAAAGTCAACAAATTGTTGTGTATCTGCTATCGGCGAAGGAGGTACCGAGTATTATGGGAGAGTTGAAGCAATTTATGAACTTCTGTTCTATGGTGAAAACCCACCGAATGTCGTAGTCTTCAAATGTTATTGGTTTCAGCCGAAGGAGACTAGAAGGACTCATGAACATGTAGGGCTAGTTGAAATCAACCAAAGCACTCATTTAGATGTTCCTGATGTCTATATTATGGCTCAACAGGCGACCCAAGTATTCTATCTACCGTGGGCCTGCCAAACTAATCCAAATCTGAAAGGTTGGGATGTCGTTTATGAAGTGCCGCCACGTGCTAGACTTTCTCCCCCAAAGGAAGAGGATTATGAACCTCACATTAACCCAGACACATATGAAGGAGAATTCTTCCAAGAGGCACGTCTTTCCAAAAAGCGTTTCAAGAACCGCTATACTTCACCCCAAAACATTGAAGTAGACAGCGATAATGAATCTGACATCACCCCAGAGGAGGAACAAGAAGAGCCGGAACAAGAAGAGGTTACTGCAGCGGATGACTTGTCAATGCTTGATCGATTACGTCAAGGTGGCCTTGCACATGTTGATGCCAATGAACCCTATGAGCCCGTCATTGATTATAGTGATGATGATGATTATGCATTTATTGATGATACTGATCGAGATTATTAGTAGTGTCAGGTATTACATTTTTTTATGTTGTACTTGATGATGATACACTTAAGTGATACACATATTATTATTCATGTCGGTCTTTTATTAGTAGTGTCACGTATTATTCATGTTGTAACTCCAGACAAGCATCGCACGATCCTTCTCCAGCTACCGACACGAGCCACCCCGCTCCTACACCTCCTGGATCTTGGTAAGTTTATCTAGTGTTTTGCTTAACACATGCATAAAGACCTAGACTTAGCTTTATTTCTTCCAATGCTTACCATAATGACCTAGACTTAGCTTCTTCTCCTCCAAAATGACTTAATAAGCTTACTGACCTCCAAAACCATCCATTTTACCTAAGTTAGCTCTAAAACGATCTGTACTTAGCTTACTTATGTCAAAAATTGCATAATTAGCTTAGTTAGCTCATAGACGATCCATTTTACCTAAGTTAGCTCTAAAATGACCCATTTTACCTAGGTTAGCTTATAAATGATCCAGTTCATCCAAGTTAGCTAAAAAATGACCCATTTTACCTAGATTAGCTCCTAAATGATCCATTTTACCTACGTTAGCTTTAAAATGACCCATTTCACCTAGGTTAACTCCAAAATGACCCATCTTACCTAGGTTATCTCATAAACGATCCATTTCAACTAATTTAGCTCATAAATGATCCATTTCACCAAGTTAGATAAAAAACGACCCATTTCACCTAAATTAGCTCTTAAATGATCCATTTCACCTAAGTTAGCTCAACAAGATCCATTTCAACTAAATTAGCTCATAAATGATCCATTTCACCTAAGTTAGCTCAAAAACGATCCATTTCAACTAAGTTAGCTCATAAATGATCCATTTCACCTAAGTTAGCTAAAAAACGATCCATTTCACCTTAGTTACCTCAAAAACGATCCATTTGACCTTAGTTAGCTCATAAACGACCCATTTCAACTAAGTTAGCTCATAAATGATCCATTTCACCTTAGCTAGCTCATAAACGACCCATTTCAACTTAGTTAGCTCATATATGATCCATTTCACGTAAGTTAGCTCATAAATGATATACTCTTCTTGTTCAAGTCTTCTTCTTGTTCTACTCTTCTTGTTCTAGTCTTCTTCTTGTTCTACTCTTCTTCTCGTTCTACTCTTCTTGTTCTAACTTTCTTATTTTTCATTTTGCAGATTTCATTCACTTGACGAAAGCTTGCATAGATGGAGTGCTCCTTATCCCTTTCTCTGTTTCTTTTGTATCGTTGAACTATGCATGTATTGTTGGATGAAACTGTTGTAATATATATGGTTGGATGCCTCTATGTTGAACTTGTTATGTATGATGGAACTATGCATGTAATATATATGGTTGGATGATGAAGTTATGTGTTGGATATCTTATATGTTTGCTCTATAATGGCCTTTTGAAATATATCTATATATGTCATATATATTTGTGATGAAAATTGTTGGATTTAATAAAAAACAGATAAAAGAGCCAATATGCAGGCTCTTTGCCGTCTGCCACCGACGGCAACGGGCTCTTTGCCGTCTGCCACGGACGGCAAAGAAGACACGTGGCATCTAGCTGTGCTTCCTGGGAGCTGACCCATTTGGTCAGTTTGCCTACAGTGGCAGACGGCAAAGACTTTTCCATCAGTGGCGGACGGCAAAGAACCTGCACTTTGCCATCAGTGGCAGACGGCAAAGAACCTGCCATGTAGTGACGTGTAGATGACATCATATGGCGGACGGCAAAGACACTAGGAATTTTGCCGTCAGCGGCGGACGGCAAAGGCCTGCCGTTAGCCACTTAACGGACTGACAGCGCAATTATTGCCGTCCGCTCTCTTTGCCGTCCGCCGCAGACGGCAAAGGGCCTTTGCCGTCAGCCGCCAGGAAGCAGACGGCAAAGTAGCTGTTTATCGTAGCCTACTTTGCTGGAGCCTTTTGCCGTCCGCGGCTGACGGCAAATGCCTTTGCCGTCCGCCGTTCATGCCTTTGCCGTCTGCCGTGGCAGACAGCAAAGTAGCTGATTCCTGTAGTGTTAGTACATCGGAGGGAGTAGCTTTGATCCGTGGGCATAGACCAACTTAGGCCAAAAGCCTAGGCTTGGGGGAGTACATATCACTCAATGACATTACATTCATGTTCACACACTCATGACAGTTGTTGGTGCTCATACTTTTTCATTGTACTATCCATGCTAGTTTATTCTCTTTTCTAAGCCTTCTTGTGTGTTTGAAAAACCTTAAGAAAAAAAAATTAGTTGTAGCTAGTTTATTTTCCATGCCTGCAGTAGTAGTAATTAAAAGAAAACCCAAAAATATTTCTCGTTCTTCTTTTGCTTGTTGGGAGATTTCCCATGTAAATAGTTTTATTTCTTTTCTTGTTCTTTGGGTGTCGAGAGGAGAAGACCATGATGAAAGTGTTGAGTGGCTCTCATATGCATTATTGTTGATTTAACTAAGAGCCCATGTTACCTTGTCTTCTCCCTTGTATTAAATGCTTGAAGATTCCAGCTTAGTCTAATGCATGTACACTATTATTATTATCATCCACACCATTCGGTCGTGCAAGTGAAAGGCAATAATAACGATATATGATGGACTGATTAAGATGAGAGAAGCTGGTATGAACTCGACCTATTTTGTTTTTTTAAATATGATTAGTTCATCATTCCTGATTTAGCCTATTATGAAGGAAACATGTTTGCAATGACAATTAGATATTATAGTTACCCATGCCATGCTTAATTAGCTAGGAGTTTATAATGGTTTACCTTGCGTGCCAACATGCTATTAAAATGGTTGTGATGTGGTATGATAGGATGGTATCCTCCTTTGAACGATTCAAGTGGCTTGACTTGGCACATGTTTACGCATGTAGTTGAAACAAAATCAACATAGCCTCCACGATACATATGTTCATGGTGATTTATATCCTACTCATGCTTGCACTCATTGTTGATTAATCTTAATGCATGTTCATGACTGTTGTCGCTCTCTAGTTGGTCGCTTCCCAGTCTCTTTCTAGCCTTCACTTGTACTAAGCGGGAATATTGCTTGTGCATCCACTTCCATAAACCCCAAAGTTATTCCACATGAGTCCACCATACCTTCCTATAAGCGGTATATACCTGCCGTTCCAAGTAAATTTGTATGTGCCAACCTCTAAACCTTCAAATGAAATTCTGTTTTGTATGTTCAAATAGCTCATGTATCAACTAGGGCTGTCTATATCTTCCATGCTAGGTGGGTTATTCTCAAGATGAGTGGACTCCACTCATCATTCACGGGAAAATGGCTGGTAACCGGGATGCCCAGTCCCATGCTCAAATCAAAATAATTGCAAACAAAACTCCCCCAGGATTGTTGTTAGTTGGAGGCACCCGTTGTTTCGGACAAGCCATGGATTGATGTTTGTTGGTGGTGGGGGAGTATAAACTTTACCAATCTGTTTGGGAACCGCCTATAATGTGTGTAGCATGGAAGATATCGAGATCTCATGGTTGTTATGTTGACAATGAAAATGTACCACTCAAAATATTATTTATCTCTGTTTTAAAACTTGAGCTCTGGCACCTCTGCAAATCCCCGCTTGCCTCTGCGAAGAGCCTATCTATTTACTTTTATGTTGAGTCATCATCCTCTTATTAAAAAGCACCAGTTAGAGAGCACCGCTGTCATTTGCATGCATTGCTATTAGTTTACATTGAGTATGACTGTGATTGGATCTCTTTTACCATGAATTACAATGTCTAGTCAGTCCTTGATCTTTAGGGGTGCTCTGCATTTTTGTTTTGTGGTCTTAGAAAGGGCTAGCGAGATACCATCTTGTTATATCATATTATGATTGTTTTGAGAAAGTGTTGTCATCCGAGATTTATTATTATTGCTTGCTAGTTGATTATGCCATTGATATGAGTAAACATGAGATCTAAATGTTATTTTGAATATGGTTAGTTCATAATCTTTGCTGAAAACTTGAATGTTGGCTTTGCATATTTGCAACAACAAGATCAAATAGAGTTTGTAAAAATTTTCTTTTTCACTTTCAGTTTGTCAACTGAATTGCTTGAGGATAAGCAAAGGTTTAAGCTTGGGGGAGTTGATACGTCTCCAATGTATCTACTTTTCTGAACACTTTTTCCCTTGTTTTGGACTCTAACTCGTATGATTTGAATGGAACTAACCCGGACTAACGTTGTTTTCAGCAGAACAACCATGGTGTTATTTTTGTGCAGAAATAAAAGTTCTCGGAATGACCTGAAAATCCACGGAGACACATTTTGGAATTTATAAAAAATACTGACGAAAGAATCAGCGTAAGGCGGTCCACACCCTGTCTACGAGGGTGCAGGGCGCCGCCCCTGGGGTGCGCCTCCCTGCCTCGTGGGACCCATGAGGCTCCACCAACGTCAACCCCGACTCTATATATTCACATTCAGGGAGAAAAAAATCTGAGAGAATGATTCATCGCGTTTTATGATACGGAGCCGCCGCCAAGCCCTAATCTTCATCTGGAGGGCTGATCTGGAGTTTGTTAGGGGCTCCGGAGAGGGGAATATGTCGCCATCGTCATCATCAACCTTCCACCATCACCAATTTCATGATGCTCACCACCCTGCGTGAGTAATTCCATCGTAGGCTTGCTGGACGGTGATGGGTTGGATGAGATTTACCATGTAATCGAGTTAGTTTTGTTAGGGTTTGATCCCTAGTATCCATTATGTTCTAAGATTGATGTTGCTATAACTTTGCTATGCTTAATGCTTGTCACTAGGGCCCGAGTGCCATGATTTCAGATCTGAACCTATTATGTTTTCATGAATATATGTGAGTTCTTGATCCTATCTTGCAAGTCAATAATCACCTACTATGTGTTATGATCCGGTAACCCCGAAGTGACAATAATCGGGACCACTCCCGGTGATGACCGTAGTTTGAGGAGTTAATGCTTTGGTCCGGTACTCTAATAAAAGGAGGCCTTAATATCCCTTAGTTTCCAATAGGACCCCGCTGCCACGGGAGGGTAGGCCAAAATATGTCATGGAAGTTCTTTTCCATAAGCACGTATGACTATATTCGGAATACATGCCTATATTACATTGATGAACTGCAGCTAGTTCTGTGTCACCCTATGTTATAACTGTTGCATGAGGAGTCGCATCTGACATAATTATCCATCATTGATCCATTGCCTACGAGCTTTTCACATATTGATCTTTGCTTAGTTACTTTTCCGTTGCCACTGTTACAATATCTACAAAAACTACTATTGTTACTTTTGCGACCGTTACCGTTACTTCCATACTAATTTGCTACTAAATACTTTGTTGTAGATATTAAGTCTTTCAAGTGTGGTTGAATTAACAACTCAACTGCTAATACTTGAGAATATTCCTTGGCTCCCCTTGTGTCGAATCAATAAATTTGGGTTGAATACTCTACCCCTGAGAACTGTTGCGATCCCCTATACTTGTGGGTTATCAAGACTCCATTTGGTATTGATTTCCTGCGATGTAAAAAACAAGCAAAAACAGCAAGTGGCACTGGGCACTGGGCACTATGTCAATAGTTTAGTCCCAAAAAATAATATAAAGTTGCTATAAAATGATTGTAAAACATCCAAGAATGATAATATAACAGCATGGAACAATCAAAAATTAACTGTTGGCAAATATAGCATTTAATTTCAAATAATTTCCTTCTATCATGCAAGATCTATCTAGGAGATGCATAGCAACGAGGGGGAGAGTGTGTCTACGTACCCTCGTAGACTGAAAGCGGAAGCGTTTCATAATGCGGTTGACGTAGTCGAACTTTTTTTCGAGCTCCACTGGTTGAGTACCAAACGTACGTCACCTCCGAGTTTTGCACACGTTCAGCGCGATGACGTCCCTCTCCTTCTTGATCCAGCAAGGTTTCAAGGTAGTAGATGAGTTCCGTCAGCATCACGGCATGGTGACGGTGATGGTGTAGTGATCCTCACAGGGCTTCACCTAAGCACTACAAAACTATGACCGGGGGTGTAAAATGTGGAGGGGTGTGTCGCACACGGCTAACAGTTGATGTTATGTCTGCTAGGTGCCCCCTCCTCATATATATAGGTGGGATGGAGAGGGCAGAGGCCAAGGGGCACCCCAAGTGGGTCCGGATCCTACTTGGGCTCCTACCCTGGTTCACCCCCCCTTCCTTGTATAGGTGCCAGGGGAAGGAAGGGGGTGGCTCCCCCCTTCCCTTTCTCCTTGAGGTGGGAAGGAAGGAGGGACTTGCCCTCCCCCCTTTCCTTTCCCTAGGTCTGCCAGCCTCGTGGAGGGGTGCACCAGCCCCTTGTGGGCTCTTCTGTCCCTCCCTTGGCCCATTAAGCCCATATCCTTGCCGGGGGTGCCCAGGACCCCTTTCGGTGACCCTACATGTACCCGGTACCCTCTGGAACACTTCCGATGTCTGAATACCATTGTCCTATATATCAATTTTTACCTCTCAACCATTTCGAGACTCCTCTTCATATCTATGATCTCATCTAGGACTCCGAACGAAATTCGATCACCAAATCACATAACTCATATTATACTATATCGCCATCGAACGTTAAGCGTGCGAACCCTACGGGTTCGAGAACTATGTAGACATGACCGAGAAATCTCTCCGGTCAATAACCAATAGCGGAACCTGGATGCTCATATTGGCTGCTATATATTCTATGAAGGTCTTTATCGGTTGAACCGTTATGACAACATACGTAATTCCCTTTGTCCATCGGTATGTTACTTGCCCAAGATTCGATCGTCGGTATCTTCATACCTAGTTCAATCCCATTACTGGCAAGTTTCTTTACTCGTTTCGTAATACATCATCCTGTAACTAACTCATTAGTCACTTTCCTTGCAAGGCTTCTTATGATGTATTACTGAGAGGGCCCAGAGATACCTCTCCGAAACTCAGAGTGACAAATCCTAATCAAGATCTATGCCAACCCAACAAACACCTTCGGAGATACCTGTAGAGCATCTTTATAATCACCTAGTTACATTGTGACGTTTGATAGCACACAAGGCATTCCTCCAGTATCCGGGAGTTGCATAATCTCATAGTCAAAGGAATATGCATTTGACATGAAGAAAGCAATAGCAATAAAACTGAACAATCAAAATGCTAAGCTAACAGATGGGTCTTGTCCATCACATCATTCTTCTAATGAGGTGATCCCGTTATCACATGACAACTCATGTCCATGGTTAGGAAACCTTAACCATCTTTGATCAATGAGCTAGTCAAGTAGAGGCTCACTAGGGACACAATGTTTGTCTATGTATTCACACATGTATTTAGGTTTCCGATCAATACAATTCTAGCATGAATAATAAACATTTATCATGAATAAGGAAATATAAAATAACAACTTTATTATTGCCTCTGGGGCATTTCCTTCAGTCTCCCACTTGCACTAGAGTCACTAATCTAGCTCACATCGCCATGTGATTAACACCAATAGTTCACATCGCCATGTGATTAACACCCATAGTTCACATCGCTATGTGACCAACACCCAAAGGGTTCACTAGAGTCAATAATCTAGTTCACATCGCCATGTCATTAACGCCCAAAGAGCACTAGGGTGTGATCATGTTTTGCTTGTGAGAGAGGTTTAGTCAACGGGTCTACCACATTCAGATCCGTATGTATTATGCAAATTTCTATGTCTACAATGCTCTGCATATAGATACTCTAGCTAATTGCTCCCACTTTCAATATGTATCCAGATTGAGACTCGGAGTCATCTGAATCATTGTCAAAGCTTGCATCGATGTAACCCTTTACGACGAACTCTTTATCACCTCCATAACCGAGAAATATTTCCTTAGTCCTCTTAGGTAACTAAGGATAATTTTAACCGTTGTCTAGTGATCTACTCCTGGATCACTCTTATACCCCCTTGCCAAACTCATGGCAAGGTACACAATAGGTCTGGTACACATCATGGCATACTTTATAGAACCTATGGCCGAGGCATAGGGAATGACTTTCATTCTCTCTCTATCTTCCGCCGTGGTCAGGTTTTGAGTCTTACTCAACTTCAAACCTTGCAATGCAGGCAACAACCCTTTCTTTGACTGATCCATTTTGAAATTTTTCAAAACTTTGTCATGGTATGTGCTTTGTGAAAGTGCTATTAAGCGTCTCGGTCTATCTCTATAGATCTTGCTGCCCAATACATAAGTAGCTTTACCGAGGTCTTTTATTGAAAAATTGTTATTCAAGTATCCTTTTATGCTATCCAGAAATTATTTATCATTTCCAATCAACAATATGTCATCCACATATAATATTTGAAATGCTACAGAGCTCCCACTCACTTTCTTGTAAATACAGGCTTCACCATAAGTTCGGATAAAACCATATGGTTTGATGACCTCATCAAAGCATATATTCCAGCTCCGAGGTGCTTGCACCAGTCCATAGATGGATCGCTGGAGCTTGCACACTTTGTTAGTACCTTTAGGATCGACAAAACCTTCTGGTTGCATCATATACAACTCTTCTTTAAGATATATATTAAGGAATGAAGTTTTGACGTCCATTTGCCAGATTTCATAAAATGCGACAATTGCTAACATGATTCGGACAAACTTAAGCATCGCTACGGGTGAGAAAGTCTCATCGTAGTCAACTCCTTGAACTTGTCGAAAAAACTTTTGCGACAAGTCGAGCTTTGTAGATAGTAACATTACCATCAGTGTCGGTCTTCTTCTTGAAGATCCATTTATTCTCTATGGCTTGCCGATCATCGGGCAAGCCCACCAAAGTCCACACTTTGTTCTCATACATGGATCCTATCTCGGATTTCATGGCATCAAGCCATTTATCGGAATCTGGGCTCATCATAGCTTCTTCGTAGTTCGTAGGCTAGCCATGGTCTAGTAACATGACTTCCAGAACAGGATTACCGTACCACTCTGGTGCAAAACATGCTCTGTTCGACCTACGAGGTCCAGTTGTAACTTGATCTGAAGTTTCATGATCATCATTATTAGCTTCCTATCTAGTTGGTGTAGGCATCACGGGAACGGATTCTCTGATGTGCTACTTTCCAAATTGAGAGAGGGTACAATTATCTCATCAAGTTCTACTTTCCTCCCACTCACTTCTTTCGAGAGAAACTCCTTCTCTAGAAAGGTTCCATTCTTGGCAACAAAGATCTTGCCTTCGGATCTATGGTAGAAGGTGTACCCAATTGTTTCCTTAGGGTATCCTATGAAGACGCACTTCCCCGATTTGGGTTCGAGCTTATCAGGGTGAAGCCTTTTGACATAAGTGTCACAACCCCAAACTTTAAGAAAGAACAGCTTAGGTTTCTTGCCAAACCACTGTTCATACGATGTTGTCTCAATGGATTTAGACGGTGCCCTATTTAACATGAATGCAGCTATCTCTAATGCATAACCCCAAAACGATAGTGGTAAATCGGTAAGAGACATAATAGAATGCACCATCTCTAATAAAGTATGGTTATGATGTTCGGGCACACCATTATGTTGTGGTGTTCCGGTGGCGTGAGCTGTGAAACTATTCCACATTGTTTTAAAGAAGGCCAAACTCGTAACTCAAATATTCCCTCTGTGATCACATCGTAGAAACTTTATTTTCTTGTTACGATGATTCTCCACTTCACTCTGAAATTCTTTGAACTTTTCAAATGTTTCAGACTTGTGTTTCATTAAGTAGATATACACATATCTGCTCAAATCATCTGTGAAGGTTATAAAATAACGATACCCGCCGCGTGCCTCAACACTCATCGGACCACATACATCGGTATGTATTATTTCCAATAAGTCATTGGCTTGCTCCATTGTTCTGGAGAACAGAGTTTTAGTCATCTTGCCCATGAGGCATGGTTCACAAGTATCAAATGATTCATAATCAAGTGATTCCAAAAGTCCATCTACATGGAGTTTCTTCATGCCCTTTACACCAATATGACTTAAATGACAGTGCCACAAATATGTTGCACTATCATTATTAACTTTGCATCTTTTGGCATCAATATTATGAATATGTGTATCACTACGATCGAGATTCAATAAACCATTCACATTGGGTGTATGACCATAGAAGGTTTTATTCATGTAAACAGAACAACAATTATTCTCTGACTTAAATGAATAAACTTATTGCAATAAACATGATCTAATCATATTCATGCTCAACGCAAACACCAAATAACATTTATTTAGGTTCAACACTAATCCCGAAGGTACAGGCAGTGTGCGATGGTGATCATATCAACCTTGGAATCATTTCCAACACACATCGTCACCTCGCTTTTAACTAGTCTCTGCAACTCCTGTTTCGAGTTACTAATCTTAACAACTGAATCGGTATCAAATACCTAGGGGTTACTACAAACACTAGTAAAATACGCATCAATAACATGTATATCAAATATACCTTTGTTAAATTTTCCATCCTTCTTATCCGCTAAGTATTTGGGGCAGTTCTACTTCCCGTGACCATTTCCTTCGAAGTAGAAGCACTCAGTTTCAGTCTTGGGTCCAGCTTTAGGCTTCTTCACGGGAGTGGCAACTTGCTTGCTATTCTTCTTGAAGTTCCCTTTCTTTCCCTTGCCCTTTTTCTTGAAACTAGTGGTCTTGTTAACCATCAACACTTGATGCTCTTTCTTGATTTCTACCTTCACCGATTTCAGCATTGCGAAGAGCTTGGGAATTGTTTTTGTCATCCCTTGCATATTATAGTTCATCGCGAAGTTCTAGTAGCTTGGTGATAGTGACTAGAGAAATCTGACAATCACTATCTTATCTGGAAGAGTAACTCCCACTTGATTCATGTGATTATAGCACCCAGACATTCTAGGTATATGCTCACTGGCTGAGCTATTCTCCTCCATCTTGTAGGCAAAGTACCTGTCAGAGGTCTCATACCTCTTGACACGACCATGAGCCTGATATACCAATTTCAGCTCTTGGAACATCTCAGATGCTCTGTGGCATTCGGAACATTTTTGAAGTCCCGGTTCTAAGTCATAAAGCATGGCGCACTAAACTATTAAGTAGTCATCATATCCAGCTTGTCAAACATTCATAACGGCTGCATCTGCTCCTACAATAGGTCTGTCACCTAGTGGTGCATTAAGGACATAATTATTCTATGCAGGCATGAGGATAATCCTCAGATCACGGACCCAGTCTGCATCATTGCTACTATCATCTTTCAACTTAGTTTTCTCTTGGAACATATCAAAAATAAAAGGGAGCTAAATCGCAAGCTATTGATCTACAACATAGATAGGCAAAACTATTAGGACTAAGTTCATGATAAATTAAGTTCAAGTTTTAATTACTTAAGAACTCCCACTTAAATAGACATCCCTCAAGTCATCTAAGTGATACGTGATCCAAATCAACTAAACCATATCCGGTCATCACGTGAGATGGAGTAGTCATCAATGGTGAACATCTCTATGTTGATCATATCTACTATATGATTCACATTCGACCTTTCGATCTCCAGTGCTCTGAGGCCATGTATGTACATGCTAGGCTCGTCAAGTTTAACCCGAGTATTCCGCATGTGCAAAACTATGTTCTCGGTCAACTTTGCAACTATAATTCATCATCTTTTCAGGAAGGGTCACGTGTCGGAGCCTTTAGGCAAGTCCACATACTCAACCATCATATAGTCTTCTATGATTGCTAACACTCACCGCGTACACATGAGCAGAACGTTTGAACCAGACACATAGAAAGATAGGATCTTATGGTTTCGCCTCCCAACGTACTCACCTCAAGGGTGATGTCAACAATAATAACTCATGCCATCCATATTCAACTGGACATATGTGCCTAGATCTTTCCTCACCACATGATGCTTGCGAAAGGAGAAAAATAAAAGGAATAGAGAGAAAAACTTTGACTCTTGCATAAAAGTAAAAGATAGGCCCTTCACAGAGGAAAGCAGAGGGTTCCATGCGCTTATTTGTTTGTATGCTCAATCCCTTAGTGCAAAAGAATGTCATGTTACATTGCCCCTTGTGATAGCAACCTTTTGTATGCAATCTATCACTTTTATTATTCACCATCACAAGTTCATGAAACGCTCAATTTTCTCTTACACTAAATGATCTCACACTTTTAGAAGCAATTTTTATTGCCTTTTTGCACCGATGACAACTTACTAATTGAGGGATCTTGCTCAATCCCTAGGTAGGTATGGTGGACTCTTGAAAATGAGATTTGGGTTTAAGGGTTTTTGGATGCACAAGTAGTATCTATACTTAGTGCGGAATATTTGGCTAGCAAAGCACCACATGTTGAAGGATCTATGACAACATGACTTCTATGTGAATATAAACAAGCATAAATCATTACGTTGTCTTCCTTGTCCAACGTCAACAATTTTGGCATATAATATTGTGGGCTCACAATCACAAAAGATTTCTAGGATAGTATATTTATACGTGAATCTTCTCTTGCCTTATTAATTCTTTCATGAGTTGCATCATTGACTAATGCTATGTTTGTCAATCTCTAATAAAATTTTCTACTTATACTTTTCCTGATGTGGTGCCATCACCTACCATAGGATTAGTATATGATCTTATTGATTTATTTCCTTTCTTTTATTTATTACCTTTCTCTTTTTCCTTTCTTATTCCTTTTCTTTATTTGCAATAGAGTAAATAAAGTAAAAAACTCACACTAAATTTTATTATATAGCTTGCACACGATTACAAGGATAGATCACTAAGCAAACTCTCAAAGAAGAAATGATCGAACTAAACTTTTATTCATCTAAAGCAAAAAGATCAAACTAAAATAAGTAAAAGCAAAAAGATAGTGGGATGATATGATACCGGGGCACCTCCCCAAGCTTGGCGGAAGCCAAGGCGAGTGCCGATACCCGATACTCAGTTCTCTTTTGGTGGTGAAGAAGGTGATGGTGATGAAGGAGAGATCTTGTCCTCGGATTTCCATGGCAGTGGTGGTGGTGAAAAGGTGGAGGGTTTGCCCTTTGCTTCCTCTAGTTTTTGACAGAGAATAAAATTATCTATCCTCAACTCATCATTATTTATCTCGAGTTTTATTATCTTCTTGCATAATGCCCCCGTGCTCTCATTTTTGAACCGGGGAGGAACCGATTCATCTTCTTCGGAGGTTCAGCTATAGTGCCCCTCATCCCCATAGGACTTGGGGTTTGCGACGAGATCAGCAACATAGCACTCACCCTCAGAGTCTTGGGAAGACATATTTTCAGGTCTACGCAGAAAACAGCAAGAAAAGAGAACAGAGGATTTCTCCGTGATACGGTGATCAACAGGTTCGGGAAGTATATATAGATTTTTTGTCTTGGAGGACAAGCAAACTATAGAAAAACGGAGTCCGGAAGGTGTCCCAGGTGGGCACAACCCACCTGGGCACGACAGGTAAGCCTGGCGTGCCCTGGTGTCTTGTGCCCACCAAGGAACGCTTCCTAGAAGTTTCTTTATTTCCAAAAATTTTAAATATTCCAAAACTGATAAAAAATATTTTTGCGGATTTTTCGAAGTCCGTTTACTTACGGTATTACGTACCTCCTTATTTTCACAATTCTAGAGTGTTCCGGAAGGACAATTTTATGTGTTCTTCCGGTGTCAAAGTTTGGATAATATTACTTTCAACATTAATAGGCATACCTGAGATATAATGCTTTATTCGTTGCCCATTGATAACCTTCGGGTTAGTACCTTTGGAATTATTTATTTTGATGGCTCCAGACCGGTAAACCTCCTCGATGACATATGGGCCTTCCCATTTTGAGAGGATTTTTCCTGCAAAGAATCTGAAATGAGAGTTTTACAAAAGAACATATGCTCCGACTTTAAACTCATGCTTTTGGATTCTTTTGTCATGCCATCTTTTAATTTTTTTCTTTGAATAATTTTGCATTTTCATAAGCTTGGGTTCTCCATTCATCTAGAGAGCTAATATCAAATAACCTCTTTTCACCAGCAAGTTTGAAGTCATAATTGAGTTCTTTGATTGCCCAAAATGCTTTATGTTCTAACTCAAGAGGCAAATGACAAGCTTTTCCATAAACCATTTTATAAGGAGACATACCCATAGGATTTTTATATGTTGTTCTATAAGCCCAAAGTGCATCATCTAATTTTCTAGACCAATTCTTCCGGGACCTATTGTCGGTCTTTTGCAAAATTAATTTTATTTCTCTATTGCTAAGTTCAACTTGACCACTAGACTGAGGATGATATGGTGATGCAATTCTATGGTTAACATCATACTTGGCAAGCATTTTACAGAAAGCACCATGAATAAAGTATGAACCACCATCAGTCATTAAATATCTAGGGACTCCAAACCTTGGGAAAATAACTTCCTTAAGCATTTTAATAGAGGTGTTGTGATCAACACTACTGGTTGGAATAGCTTCTACCCAGTTAGTGACATAATCAACAGCAACCAAAATATGTGTATACCCATTAGAGAAAGGAAAAGGTCCCATGTAATCAAATCCCCAAACATCAAATGGTTCAACAACAAGTGAATAATTCATAGGCATTTCTTGACGCTTACTGACATTACCTATCCTTTGACATTCATCACAAGATAAGACGAACTTACGAGCATCCTTGAAGAGAGTAGGCCAATAAAATCCAGATTGCAATACCTTGTGAGCAGTTCTATCTCTAGCATGATGCCCTCCATAAGCTTCAGAGTGACATTTCCATAGGATTTGTCCCTATTCATGCTTAGGTACACAACATCTAATAATACCATCTACTCCTTCTTTATAAAGATGTGGGTCATCCCAAAAGTAAATCATAGAAGATTTTTTTTCTTTTGTTGGTAAGTAAAGATAGGTGGTAAATATTTAGCAACAATGTAATTAGCATAGTCAGCATACCAAGGAGTACTGTGAGAAACATTTATTGCAGCTAACTGCTCATCAGGAAAACTATCATCAATAGGTAGTGGATCATCAAGCACATTTTCAAGCCTAGATAAATTATCAGCTACTGGGTTCTCAGCTCCTTTTCTATCAATGATATGTAAATCAAATTCTTGTAACAAGAGAGCCCATCAAATAAGTCTAGGTTTAGCATCTTTATTTTCCATAAGATATTTAATAGCAGCATGGTCTGTGTGAATAGTTACTTTGGAATCAACAATATAAGGTCTAAATTTATCACAAGCAAACACCACTGCTAAGAATTCTGTTTCAGTAGTAGCATAATTTCTTTGAGCACTGTCTAGAGTTTTACTAGCATAATGAATTACATTAAGTTTTTTATCAACTCTTTGTCCTAGAATAGCACCAACAACATCATCACTAGCATCACACATAATTTCAAAATGCAAGTTCCAATCGGGTGGTTGAACAATGGGTGCAGAAATTAAAGCTTTCTTAAGTGTTTCAAAGGCTTCTAAATAATCATCATCAAAAACAAAAGGAATATCCTTTTGCAAGAGACTAGTAAGAGGCCTAGAAATTTTTGAAAAGTCTTTGATAAATCTCCTATAGAAACCAGCATGACCTAAGAAACTACGAATACCTTTTATATCTTTAGGACATGGCATTTTCTCAATTGCATCAACCTTAGCTTTGTCCACTTCAATACCTCTTTCAGAAATTTTATGACCCAAGACAATGCCATCATTAACCATAAACTGGCACTTCTCCCAACTCAAGACAAGGTTTGTTTGTTCACATCTCTGCAAAACTCGATCAAGATTGCTTAAACAATCATCAAAAGACTTCCCATAAACTGAAAAGTCGTCCATGAAAACCTCAACAATCTTTTCATGAAAGTCAGAGAATATAGCAAGCATACATCTTTGAAAGGTAGCAGGTGCATTAAATAAACCAAAAGGTGTAAGTCCATAAGCATAAGTTCCAAAGGGACATGTAAAAGTGGTCTTTTCTTGATCAGGTTGAGAAATAGGTATTTGTTGAAAGCCAGAATATCCATCAAGGAAGCAAAAGTGTGTGTGCTTAGATAATCTTTCAAGCATTTGATCAATAAATGGCAAAGGGTAATGATCTTTTCTAGTTACTTTGTTTAATTTTCTAATCTATTACTATTCTATAGCCTGTAACAATTCTTTGTGGAGTAAGTTCATTCTTATCATTAGGAACAATAGTTATACCTACTTTCTTAGGAACACAATGAACAAGACTTACCCATCTACTATCATCTATAGGGTAGATTATACCTGCTTCCAGAAGCTTTAAGATTTACGTTCTTACCACTCCCTTCATTTTTGGATTTAACCAACGTTGGTGATCACCAACTGGTTTAGCATCAGGTTCCATATTAATTTTGTGCTGACATATAGTGGGACTAATGCCCTTTAAATCATCAAGAGTGCATCCAATAGCAGCTCGGTGCTTCCTTAAGACTTTCAATTATCTTTCTTCTTCATGTTCTGAAAGGCTAGCACTAATAATAACAGGATATATTTTCTTTTCATCAAGATAAGCATATATCAAAGTGTCTGGCAATTGTTTTAATTCAAACACAGGATCACCTTTTGGTGGAGGAGGACCTCCTAGAGTTTCAATAGGAAAATTGTGTTTAAGTAGAGGACGTTGTTTAAAGAAAATTTTATCTATTTCATGCATATGTAAATCATTTTCATGGTCTAGCAAATATTGTTCTAAAGGATTGCTACCTCTTGAGCACTGCGTTGGTTTTCCCTTGAAGAGGAAAGGGTGATGCAGTAAAGTAGCGTTAGTATTTCCCTCAATTTTTGAGAACCAAGGTATCAATCTAGTAGGAGATCACGCTCGAGTCCCAGGCACCACACAAACAAATAAGAACCTCGCAACCAACACGATAAAGGGGTTGTCAATCCCTTCACGGTCACTCGCGAGAGTGAGATCTGATAGATATGATAAGATAATATTTTTGGAATTCTTATGATAAAGAGAAATAAAGATGCAAAGTAAAATAAACGGCAAAAGAAATAACTAAGTGTTGGAAGATTAATATGATGGAAGATAGACCCGGGGGCCATAGGTTTCACTAGTGGCTTCTCTCAAGAGCATAAGTATTACGGTGGGTAAACGAATTACTGTCGAGCAATTGATGGAATTGAGCATAGTTATGAGAATATCTAGGTATGATCATGTATATAGGCATCACGTCCGTGACAAGTAGACCGAAACGATTCTGCATCTACTACTATTACTACACACATCGACCGCTATCCAGCATGCATCTAGAGTATTAAGTTCATAAGAACAGAGTAATGCTTTAAGTAAGATGACATGATGTAGAGGGATAAACTCATGCAATATGATATAAACCCCATCTTTTTATCCTCGACGGCAACAATACAATACGTGTCGGTTCCCTTTCTGTCACTAGGATCGAGACCCGCAAGATTGAACCCAAAGCTAAGCACTTCTCCCATTGCAAGAAAGATCAATCTAGTAGGCCAAACCAAACTGATAATTTGAAGAGACTTGCAAAGATAAACCAATCATACATAAAAGAATTCAGAGGAGAATCAAATATAGTTCATAGATAAACTGGATCATAAACCCACAATTCATCGGATCTCGACAAACACACCGCAAAAGAAGATTACATCGAATAGATCTCCAAGAAGATCGAGGAGAACTTTGTATTGAGATCGAAAGAGAGAGAAGAAGCCATCTAGCTAATAACTATGGACCCGTAGGTCTGAAATAAACTACTCACACATCACCGGGGAGGCCATGGAGTTGATGTAGAGGCCCTCTGTGATCAATGCCCCCCCCGGTGGAGCTCCGGAAAAGGCCCCAAGATGGGATCTCTCGGGTACAGAAGGTTGCGGCGGTGGAATTAGGTTTTCGTGGTGCTTCTGGATGTTTGGGGGATACGTGGATATATATAGGAGGAAGAAGTGTGTCGGTGGAGCAACGAGGGGCCCACGAGGGTGGAGGGCGCGCCCAGGGGGTAGGCGCGCCCCCTGCCTCGTTCCCTCCTCGATCATTTCTTGACGCCCACTCCAAGTCTCCTGGATTGCGTTTGTTGAGAAAATCATGTTCCCGAAAGTTTCATTCCGTTTGGACTCCTTTTGATATACCTTTTTTGCGAAACCCTAAAATAGGCAAAAAAAACAACAATTTGGGCTGGGCCTCCGGTTAATAGGTTAGTCCCAAAAATGATATAAAAGTGTAAAATAAAGCCCATTAACATCCAAAATAGATAATATAATAGCATGGAGCAATCAAAAATTATAGATACGTTGGAGACGTATCAAGCATCCCCAAGCTTAATTCATGCTCGTCCTCGAGTAGGTAAATGATAAAAGAAGAATTTTTGATGTGGAATGCTTTCTAACATATTTCTCAATGTAATTTTTCTTTATTGTGGCATGAATGTTCAGATCCGAAAGATTCAAGATAAAAGTTTAATATTGACATAGAAATAATAATACTTCAAGCATACTAACTAAGAAATCATGTCTTCTCAAAATAACATGGCCAAAGAAAGTTATCCCTACAAAATCATATAGTCTGGCTATGCTTTATCTTCACCACACAAAATATTTAAATCATGCACAGCCCCGACGACAAGCCAAGCAATTGTTTCATACTTTTGATGTTCTCAAACTTTTTCAATCTTCACGCAATATATGAGTGTGAGCCATGGATATAGCATTATATGTGGAATAGAATGGTGGTTGTGGAGAAGACAAAAAAGGAGAAGATAGTCTCACATGAGCTAGGCGTATCAACGGGCTATGGAGATGCCCATCAATAGATATCAATGTGAGTGAGTAGGGATTGCCATGCAACGAATGCACTAGAGCTATAAGTATATGAAAGCTCAACAAAAGAAACTAAGTGGTTGTGCATCCAACTTGCTTGCTCACAAAGACCTAGGGCATTTTGAGGAAGCCCATCATTGGAATATGCAAGCCAAGTTCTATAATGAAAAATTCCCACTAGTATATGAAAGTGATATCATGGGAGACTCTCTATCATGAAGATCATGATGCTACTTTGAAGCACAAGTGTGGAAAAAGGATAGTAGCATTGTCCCTTCTCTCTTTTTCTCTCATTTTTTTATTTGGGTTTTTTCTTTTTTTTGGCCTCTTTTCTCTTTTTTTTCGCCCGGAGTCTCATCCCGACTTGTGGTTGAATCATAGTCTCCATCATCCTTTCCTCACTTGGGACAATGCTCTAATAATGATGATCATCACACTTTATTTACTTACAACTCAAGAATTACAACTCAATACTTAGAACAAAATATGACTCTATGTGAATGCCTCCGGCGGTGTACCGGGATGTGCAATGATGCATGAGTGACATGTATGAAGAATTATGAACGGTGGCTTTGCCACAAATATGATGTCAATTACATGATCATGCAAGCAATATGGCAATGATGAAGCGTGTCATAATGACGGAACGGTGGAAAGTTGCATGGCAATATATCTCGGAATGGCTATGAAAATGCCATAATAGGTAGGTATGGTGCTGTTTTGAGGAAGGTATATGGTGGGTTTAATGTACCGGCGAAAGTTGCGCGATACTAGAGAGGCTAGCAATGGTGGAAGGGTGAGAGTGCATATAATCCATGGACTCAACATTAGTCATAAAGAACTCACATACTTATTGCTAAAATCTATTAGTTATCGAAACAAAGTATTACATGCATGCTCCTAGGGGATAAATTGGTAGGAAAAGACCATCGCTCGTCCCCAACTGCCACTCATAAGGAAGATAATCAATAAATAAATCATGCTCCGACTTCATCACATAACGGTTCACCATACGTGCATGCTACGGGAATCACAAACTTCAACACAAGTATTCCTCAAATTCACAACTACTCAACTAGCATGACTCTAATATCACCATCTTCATATCTCAAAACAATCATCAAGTATCAAACTTCTCTTAGTATTCAATGCACTTATATGATTTTTTTATTATTGCCATGTTGTTCTAAAGGAATATCAAAGTAATATAAGTGAAGCATGAGAGATCAATTATTTCTATAAAATAAAACAACCGCCGTGCTCTAAAAGATATAAGTGAAGAACTAGAGCAAAAACTATATAGCTCAAAAGATATAAGTGAAGCACATAGAGTATTCTAATAAATTTTCAAATCATGTGAGTCTCTCTCAAAAGGTGTGTACAGAAAGGATGATTGTGTTAAACTAAAAAGAAAAGACTCAATTCATACAAGATGCTCCAAGCAAAACACATATCATGTGGTGAATAAAAATATAGCTCCAAGTAAAGTTACTGATAGACGAAGACGAAAGAGGGGATGCCTTCTGGGGCATCCCCAAGCTCAGGATTTTTGGTGTCCTTGAATTTTACCTTGGGGTGCCATGGGAATCCCCAATCTTAGGCTCTTGCCACTCTTTGTTCCATAATCCATCAAATCTTTACCCAAAACTTGATAACTTCACAACACAAAACTCAAAATAGAAAATCTCGTGAGCTCCGTTAGTGAAAGAAAACAAAACACCACTTCAAGGTACTGTAATGAACTCATTATTTATTTATATTGCTTTTAGACCTACTGTATTCCAACTTCTCTATGGTTTATAAACTCCTTTTACTAGCCATAGATTCATCAAAATAAGCAAACAACACACGAAAAACAGAATCTGTGAAAAACAGAACAGTCTGTAGTAATTTGTAGCTAACGCAACTTCTGGAACCCCAAAAATTCTAAAATAAATTTATGGACGTGATGAATTTATCTATTAATAATCTTCAAAAATAATTAACTAAATAGCACTTTCCAAATAAAAATGGCAGCAATTTTCGTGAGCGCTAAAGTTTCTGTTTTTTACAGCAAGATCAAAAAGACTTTCCCCAAGTCTTCCCAACGGTTCTACTTGGCATAAACACTAATTAAACACAAAAAACACAACCAAAAAAGAGGCTAGATAAATTATTTATTACTAAACAGGATCAAAAATCAAGTAATAAAAATAAAATTGGGTTGCCTCCCAACAAGCGCTATCGTTTAACGCCCCTAGCTAGGCATAAAAGCAAGGATAGATCTAGGTATTGCCATCTTTGGTAGGAAATCCATAAGTGGCTCTCATAATAGATTCATATGGTAATTTAATTTTCTTTATAGGGAAGTGTTCCATGCCTTTCCTTAACGGAATTTGGAATCTAATATTCCCTTCCTTCATATCAATAATTGCACCAATCGTTCTAAGGAAAGGTCTACCAAGAATAATAGGACATGAAGGATTGCAACCTATGTCAAGAACAATGAAATCTATGGGCACATAGTTCCTATTTGCAACAATAAGAACATCATTAATTCTTCCCATAGGTTTCTTAATAGTGGAATCCGCAAGGTGCAAGTTTAAAGAACGATCATCAAAATCACGGAAACCTAGCAAATCACACAAAGTTTTTGGCATCGTGGAAACACTAGCACCCAAATCACACAAAGCATAGCACTCATGATCTTTAATTTTATTTTTTTATTGTAGGTTCCCACTCATCATAAAGTTTTCTAGGGATAGAAACCTCCAACTCAAGTTTTTCTTCATCAGATTGCATCAAAGCATCAACGATGTGTTTAGTGAAAGCTTTATTTTGACTATAAGCATGAGGAGAATTTAGCACGGATTGCAACAAGGAAATACAATCTATCAAAGAGAAATTATCATAATTAAATTCCTTGAAATCCAAAATAGTGGGTTCATTGCTATTTAAAGTTTTGGCCTCTTCGATCCCACTTTTACCAATTTTTGCATCAAGATCTAAAAACTCCGAATTTTTGGAACGCCTTCTAGGTAAAGGTGGCTCATATTCAGTCCCATCATTACCAAGATTCATATTGGAAAGCAAAGATTTAATAGGAGACACATCAATAACATTTAGATCTTCATCTTTATTTTCATAGAAATTAGCAGAACACGCTTTCACAAAGCAATCTTTCTTAGCACGCATCCTAATAGTTCTTTCTTTGCACTCATCAATGGAAATTCTCATGGATTTGAGAGACTCATTGATATCATGCTTAGTTGGAATAGATCTAAGTTTCAAAGAATCAACATCCAGAGAAATTCTATCAACGTTCCTAGCCAACTCATCAATCTTAAGCAAATTTTCTTCAATCAAAGCATTGAAATTCTTTTGTGAAGTAATAAATTCTTTAATATTAGATTCAAAATCAGAGGGCATATTATTAAAATTTCCATAAGAATTGTTGTAGGAATTACCATAATTATTAGAGGAATTACTAGGAAATGGCCTAGAATTAAAATTACCTATATATGCGTTATTACCAAAATTGTTCCTACCAACAAAATTTACATCCATAGATTCATTATTATTCTCAATCAAAGTAGTCAAAGGCATATCATTAGGATCTGTAGGAGCACTCTTATTAGCAAAAAAATTCATAAGTTCATCCATCTTTCCACTCAAAACATTAATTTCTTCTATCGCATGCACTTTTTTACTAGTAGATCTTTCGGTGTGCCATTGAGAATATTAACAATAATATTGTCTAGGAGTTTAGTAGCTTCTCCTAAAGTGATTTCCATAAAAGTGCCTCCCGCGGATGAATCTAAAAGATTCTAGAAGCAAAATTCAATCCGGCATAAATTTTTTGTATAATCATCCAAAGATTCAAACCATGTGTAGGGTAATTACGTATCATTAATTTCATCCTCTCCCAAGCTTGTGCAGCATGTTCATGATCAAGTTGCTTAAAATTCATAATATCGTTTCTAAGAGAGATGATCTTAGCGGGAGGAAAATACTTAGAGATAAAAGCATCTTTGCACTTATTCCATGAATCAATACTATTTTTAGGCAAAGACAAAAACCAAGCTTTAGCACGATCTCTAAGCAAAAACGAAAATAGCTTAAGTTTAACAATATCATTATCCACATATTTGTTCTTTTGCATATCACACAAATCAACAAAGCTATTTAGATGGGTAGTGACATCTTCACTAGGAAGGCCGGCGAATTGATCTTTCATGACAAGATTCAACAAACCAACATTAATTTCACAAGATTCAGCATCGGTAAGAGGAGCAATCAGAGTGCTAAGAAAATCATTGTTGTTGGTATTGGTAAAGTCACACAATTTAGTATTGTCTTGAGCCATTGTGACAAGCAAGCAATCCAAGACACAATCAAACAAGAAACATGCAAAAAGGAAAATAGAAAAAAGAGAAGGGGAACGGAAGAAGAGAAGGCGAGAGGAAAAGAGGGTGAATAAAACAGCAAGGGTGAAGTGGGGGAGAGGAAAACGAGAGGCAAATGGAAAATAATGTAATGCGAGGGATAAGAGTTTGTGATGGGTACTTGGTATGTCTTGAGTTGTGCGTAGACTCCGGAAACGGTGCCAGGAATGGCTCGTTGTCAAGAGTCCAATCTTGACTTGACTTGGCGCGAATCTCCCCAGCAACGGCGCCAGAAATCCTTCTTGCTACCTCTTGAGCACTGCGTTGGTTTTCCCTTGAAGAGGAAAGGGTGATGCAATAAAGTAGCGTAAGTATTTCCCTCAGTTTTTGAGAACCAAGGTATCAATCCAGTAGGAGATCACGCTCGAGTCCCAAGCACCTACACAAACAAATAAGAACCTCGCAACCAACGCGATAAAGGGGTTGTCAATCCCTTCACGGTCACTCACGAGAGTGAGATCTGATAGATATGATAAGATAATATTTTTGGTATTTTTATGATAAAGAGAAATAAAAATGCAAAGTAAAATAAATGACAAAAGAAATAACTAAGTGTTGGAAGATTAATATGATGGAACATAGACCCGGGGGCCATAGGTTTCACTAGTGGCTTCTCTCAAGAGCATAAGTATTATGGTGGGTAAACGAATTACTGTCGAGCAATTGATAGAATTGAGCATAGTTATGAGAATATCTAGGTATGATCATGTATATAGGCATCACGTCCGTGACAAGTAGACCGAAACGATTCTGCATCTACTACTATTACTCCACACATCGACCGCTATCCAGCATGCATCTAGAGTATTAAGTTCATAAGAACAGAGTAATGCTTTAAGTAAGATGACATGATGTAGAGGGATAAACTCATGCAATATGATATAAACCCCATCTTTTTATCCTCCATGGCAACAATACAATACGTGCCAGTTCCCTTTTTGTCACTGGGATCGAGCACCGCAAGATTGAACCCAAAGCTAAGCACTTCTCCCATTACAAGAAAGATCAATCTAGTAGGCCAAACCAAACTGATAATTCGAAGAGACTTGCAAAGATAAACCAATCATGCTTAAAAGAATTCGGAGGAGAATCAAATATTGTTCTTAGATAAACTGGATCATAAACCCACAATTCATCGGATCTCGACTAACACACCGCAAAAGAAGATTACATCGAATAGATCTCCAAGAAGATCGAGGAGAACTTTGTATTGAGATCCGAAGAGAGAGAAGAAGCCATCTAGATAATAACTATGGACCCGTAGGTCTGAAATAAACTACTCACATATCACCGTAGAGGCCATGGAGTTGATGTAGAGGCCCTCCATGATCAATTCCCCCTCCGGCGGAGCTCCGGAAAAGGCCCCAAGATGGGATATCTCAGTTACATAAGGTTGCGGCGGTGGAATTAGGTTTTCGTGGTGCTCATGGATGTTTGGGGGGTACGTGGATATATATATATAGGAGGAAGAAGTACGTCGGTGGAGCAACAAGGGGCCCACGAGGGTGGAGGGCGCGCCAAGGGGGGTAGGCACGCCCCCTGCCTCGTGCCATTCTCGATCGTTTCTTGATGCCCACCCCAAGTCTCCTGGATCACGTTTGTTGAGAAAATCATGTTCCCGAAGGTTTCATTCCATTTGGACTCCGTTTGATATTCCTTTTCTTCGAAACCCTAAAATAGGCACAAAAATAGCAATTTAGGCTAGGCCTCCGGTTAATAGGTGGTCCCAAAAATGATATAAAAGTGTAAAATAAAGCCCATTAACATCCAAAATAGATAATATAATAGCATGGGGCAATCAAAAATTATAGATATGTTGGAGACGTATCAAGGATTAGTAGGTGGTACAGCAATAGAAGCAAGACCAATTAATTCATCCTTACTAGGCAATTCTTTTTCATGAAGATTTCTACTGAACTTGGAAAAATTAAACTAATGAGACTCATCACCAAAACTAACACCGACAGTTTGTTTCTTGCAATTTATCTTAGCATTAACAGTGTTCAAGAAAGGTCTACCAAAGATAATTGGACAAAAGTCATCTTGTGGGAACCAAGAACAAGAAAATCAGTAGGGTATTTTATTTTCCCACACAAGACTTCAACATCTCTAACAATCCCAATTGATGATATAGTGTCTCTATTAGCAAGATTAATAGTAACATCTATGTCTTCTATCTCTGCGGGTGCTATGTCATTCATAATTTCTTGATATAAGGTATAAGGAATAGCACTCACACTAGCACCTATGTCACATAAACCATGACAATAGTGATCTCCTATTTTAACTGAGATGACGGGCATGCCAACAACAAGTTTATGTTTATCTTTTTTATCAGGTTTGGCAATTCTAGCAGCTTCTTCACAGAAGTAAATAACATGCCCATCCATATCTTCTTCTAAGAGATCTTTAACCATAGCAATACTAGGTTCTACTTTAATTTTTTCATCAAGTTTTGCTGTTCTAATATAGCTTTTGTTAACCATAGTTGAAACTTTAGCATGTTCCTTTATCCTAATAGGGAAGGTGGTTTCTCTATATAAGCAGAAGGGACAACTGGATCAACATTATAAAGTATAGTTTCTTCTTTAACTGGTACCAGTTCTTTAGTTTCTTCTTTAATAGGTGGGTGACATTTAAACCACTTCTCTTTAGGGAGTTCAACATGAGTAGCAAATGATTCACAAAAGGAGGCTACTATCTCAGAGTCAAGTCCATATTTATTGCTAAACTTTTGAAAAGCATCGGTATCCATAAAAGATTTAACACAATCATACTTAATTTTAATACCTGACTCTTTACCTTTGTCGAGTTCCCAATCTTCAGAGTTGTGTTTAATTCTTTCCAAAATATCCCACCGGAATTCAATAGTCTTCTTCATAAAAGAACCAGCACAAGAAGTATCAAGCATGGTTTGATCATTACGAGCATAAAAATTCTGGATAATAATTTCTCTTGAGAGGTCATGATTGGGGCATGAATATAACATTGACTTATGCCTCCCCCAAGCTAGAGCGATACTTTCTCCTTCACGAGGCCAAAAATTATATATATAATTCCGATCACGATGAACTAGATGCATAGGATAATTTTTTTGGTGGAACTCCAATTTCAAACAATTCCAATTCCAAGATCCAATATCATCGCATAGCATATACCATGTCAATTCTTTTCCCTTCAAAGATAAAGGGAAAACTTTTTTCATAACTTTATCTCCGGGTAAACCTGCAAGCTTGAACAATCCACAAATTTGTTCCACATATATCAAGTGCATATCAGGATGTTCGGTTCCATCTCCTGCATAAGGATTAGCTAGCAGTTGTTTTATCATACCCAAAGGAATTTCATATTCAATATTTTCAGTAGGTGTAGTGGGTTTAGGGGTAGCTAATTGTAGTTCCAGACGATGTCAAGATACCCTGAACAAACACCTCAAAGGATTATTTTCCATAGTAACAAGTGACAATAAATTTCAGCACACTATATAAATGTTTCCTTACCAAAGGCGCTTCACTCCCCGGCAACGGCGCCAGAAAATAGCCTTGATGACCCACAAGTATAGGGGATCAATTGTAGCTCTTTTCGATAAGTAAGAGTGTTGAACCCAACAAGAAGCAGAAGGAAATGACAAGTGGTTTTCAGCAAGGTAATGTCTGCAAGTGCTGAAATTGTAAGTAGTTTGATAGCAAGATAATTTGTAATGAGCAAGTAACGATAATAGTAACAAAAGTGCAGAAATCTAGCCCAATCCTTTTGAGGCAAAGGATAGGCCAAACGGTCTCTTATGATAAGCAAAGCGTTCTTGAGGGTACACGGGAATTTCATCCAGTCACTTTCATCATGTTGGTTTAATTCGTGTTTGGTACTTTGATAATTTGATATGTGGGTGGACCGGTGCTTAGGTGCTATTCTTACTTGAAAAAACCTCCTACTTATGATTAACCCTCCTGCAAGCATCTGCAACTACGAGAAAAGTATTAAGAATAAATTCAAACCATAGCATTAAACTTTTGGATCCAATCGGTCCCTTACAGAATAGCGCATAAACTAGGGTTTAAGCTTCTGTGACTCTCACAACCCATCATCTAATTGCTACTCCACAATGCATTCCCTTAGGCCCAAATATGGTGAAGTGTCATGTAGTCGACGTTCACATAACACCACTAAGGGAATCACAACATACATACTATCAAAATATCGAACACATATCAAATTCAAATGATTACTTGCAACATGGTTTCTCCCGTGGCCTCAAGAACAAAGGTAACTACTCACAAATAATAATCATGCTCAAGATCATAGGGGTATTAAATAACATATTGGATCTGAACATATAATATTCCACCAAATAAACCATATAGTAATCAACTACAAGATGTAATCAACACTACTAGTCACCCACAAGTACCAATCTATAGTTCCGGTAACAAGATTGAACACAAGAGATGAACTAGGGTTTGAGAGGAGATGGTGTTGTTGAAGGTGTTGATGGAGATTGCCCTCCCCAAGATGGGAGAGTTCTTGGTGATGATGATGACGATGATTTCCCCCTCCGGGAGGGAGGTTCCCCCGGCAGAATCGCTCTGCCGGAGGGCAAAAGTGCTCCTGCCCAAGTTCTGCCTCGAGGCGGTGGCGCTCCGTCCCAAAAGTCCTCCACTTATTTTTTTTCTAGGTTAAAATGACTTATATACCAAAATATGGGCACCGGAGGTGGGCCGAGGAGGGCACAACCCACCAGGGCATGCCTGGGCTCCCTGGCATGCCTAGGTGGGTTGTGTCCACCTGATGGGCCCCCTCTGGTAGTTATTTGCTCAAATAATTCTTAAATATTCCATAAAAAATCTCCGTGAAGTTTCAACTTGTTTGGAGTTGTGCAGAATAGGTGGCCTGATGTAGCTTTTCCAGGTCCAGATTTCCAGCTGCCGGAATTCTCTTCTCTTGGTGTGTACCTTGCAAATTATGAGAGAAAATGCATCAGAATTACTCCAAAAAGCATTATTATGGATAAAAACATTATAAATAACGGTAATAAAACATGATGCAAAATGGACATATCAGGAGCATGCGCGTAGTACTTTGTTTCGATGACTAATGTATGTTTGCAATAAGTATGTGAGTTCTTTATGACTAATGTTGAGTCCATGGATTATACGCACTTTCACCCTTACATCATTGCTAGCCTCTCTAGTGCCGCACAACTTTCGCCGGTACCATAAACCCACCATATACCTTCCTCAAAACAGCCGCCATACCTACCTATTATGGCATTTCCATAGCCATTCCGAGATATATTCCCATGCAACTTTCCATCGTTCCGTTTATTATGACACACATCATCATTGTCATATTGCTTTGCATGATAATGTAGTTGACATCGTATTTGTGGCAAAGCCACCATTCATCATTTTTTATACATGTTGCTCTTGAGTCATTGCACATGTCCGTACACCGCCGGAGGCATCCATATAGAGTCATATTTTGTTCTGGTATCGAGTTGTAGTTTTTGAGTTGTAAGTAAATAAAAGTGTGATGATCTTCATTATTAGAGCATTGTCCCATGTGAAGAAATAAAAAAATAGAAAAGGCCAAAAAGGCCCAAAAAAGAGAGAAAAGGAGAGAACGGGCAATGTTACTATCCTTTTACCACATTTGTGCTTCAAAGTAGCACCATAACCTTCATGATAGAGAGTCTCCTATATTGTCACTTTCATATTGAAAGTGCGTTATATCGACTAGAGGGGGGTGAATAGGTGATTTTTATGAAATTCTTCACTGAGGAATTTGCCGGTGAGGAAATTCCTTAGCGAAGAACTACTAGCAGCAGAATAAGTACTCAAAAGTAAACATAACAGAATACACGCATGGTCATCATGATGAAATGAAGATAGGCACAGAGTACATGTAGCGTAAGCACAGGATGAAGACAAACAGACTGAAGAAATTGAACTGAGGAAATTGAGAAAGTCTTCAGTCAAAGTCTTCAAACACAGATATGAACAAGCACACAACACAGTTATGAGGAAATGAAAGAGTTGAGGAAATAGAACCAGTAAGCTCGGTGAAGACAATGATTTGGTAGACCAGTTCCAACTGCTGTCTCAGTTGTACGTCTGGTTGGAGCAGTTGAGTATTTAAACTCGAGGACACACAGTCCTGGACACCTAGTCCTGAACACGCAGCTCAGGACACCCAGTCCTCACCGTATTCTCCTTGAACTAAGGTCACACATACCTCGTCCAATCACTCGTGGTAAGTCTTCAGGCGACTTCCAAACCTTCACAAACTCGGTCACTCGGCGATACACAATTCCTCTTGGATGCTCTAGACCATGACGCCTAACCGTCTGGAAGAAGCACAGTCTTCAAAGGTAACAAGCGTCGGATACACGTAGGATCAATCTCTTCAGTGATGCTCAATCACTTGGGTTTGTAGGTGTTTGGGTTTTGGGTTTTTCCTCACTTGATGATTTTCGCTCAAAGTCCTCGGAGGATGGGTTGCTCTCAAATGATAAGTGTCAGCTTCTCTCGGAGCAGCCAACCAACTAGTGGTTGTAGGGGGCGGCTATTTATAGCCTAGGGAGCAGCCCGACATGATAAGACATAAATGCCCTTCAATGATATGACCGTTAGGTGGATAGATATTTTGGGACAGCTGGCGCATAGCACAGCAATGGTCGGAATTTTGAGTAGCAAAATCCTCAGGGCTATCATGTTCCTCACTGTGTAGGAAATCCACACTGGCGAATTCCTAACTCCTCAGTCAGGAAAAATTCCTCAGAGACCAGAAGAACTTCGTCTCTGTCATGGAAGAAATTGACTGAACTGTATGAGATTTCCAATGGCTTCACTCGAAGGGATTGGTAGGTGTAGGATTTTGAGTTGAGCATCACATAGAAATTTTTCCTTAGTATTTCCTCGACCCCCTTTAACAGTACGGTGTTTCCTATGACTCAAGAAAGAGAAAATGAAACTACGAAAACAAAAGTCTTCATGCTTCATGTTCCTCAAATGAATACCAAGTCTTCACGGTCACACCAATTTCTTCACTTTCAAAGTCTTCAGAAAGTCTTCAGAGATCCAAAGTCTTTAGTCGAAGAACTTCATTTTTAGGTGTCGACTTTCTCTGTAAATATCAAACTCCTCATAGACTTATAGACCTGTGTACACTCACAAACGCATTAGTCCTTTAACCTATAAGTCTTCAATACACCAAAATCACTAAGGGGCACTAGATGCACTTACAATCTCCCCCTTTTTGGTGATTGATGACAATATAGGTTAAGTTTTCAACGGGGATAAACATATGAAGTGTAAATACTGATATTGAGGAATTTGATTGCAAGATATAGAAGAACTCCCCCTGGAGATGTGCATAGTGAGGAATTTGCTTTTGAAGCAATGCACACTTGAAGAGTTGAATCATGGAGATCTCCCCCTATATCTTGTAATTCATACACGCATTTGACATATAACAGTGAAGAATTTGAAATGCATGATGAAATATGGTGACTGATGTAATTCAGCATGCGTGCAATAATATTAACGAGGAATAAGCATGCATAAAAATGTATCAAGAGTATCAGAGCACCATCGGGTTTAAGTTTACAACTCGATCCAATAAAGTCTCAGAAGAATGAGAGTTGTAACTTAACAAAAAAAATGCCCATATAGAAAGACCCGCTTGAAGACTAACTCAAAATTCTCCCCCTTTGTCATCAAATGACCAAAAGGATCGAATATGAGGACTAACTCCCCTGAAGAATATCAAGTTGATGAAGGAGCGCCAGTGTTGTTGGGGTCGTTTGTTGTAGCAGGGCCTGCCGCAGTGTCGTCCAAGTCTTCATTTTCATCAGTGTCGCGCAATGAAGAATATGAGCTGGCCACCAGAGAAGGAAGCTTGACCTTCTTGAATTTCTTCGGTAGAGGTGCAGACCAGTCAAAATCTTCATTGAGACCCATTTTCTTTAGATCTTCTTCACCATACAGATGTGACAGGATTGCCCAGGTGCGACCGAAGACTTGACGGAGGTACTAATGGTTTTTCTTCACTTCATTGTGTGTGGCAGTCATGTTGTGAAGAAGTGAACCAAACTGACGCTTAACCCATTTGTGATTTCGATCCACCTTCTAGTGAAGACTAAGCAGAAGTTCACGGTCAGTCATCACGCGCGTAGCAGTGGCTTGAGGAGTGGACTTGGGTGCATTGGCAGAGTCATGTGTGGCAGAGTCATCATTGGTGGAATAAGATGCAACTTTGCGAAACTGACCATCCAATGGACGAATGACTTCATCTATTACAGCTGGTCCCTTGCCCTTTCCATCAACTGAGGAATATGTCTGCTTGAGGACTTCAATTGGGGGCAAGTAGCTGAGGTGATTCTGGAAATCAGCTTTGTAGTTGAGTGAAGACCTTGTCCTGAGGAATCTCATAATCCAAGGTGCATAAGGTTTCAGCTCAAATGGAGACAGTGCAACATTTGCCATAGTCCTCATGAAGAAATCGTGATAATTGACAGGAATGCCATGAACGATGTTGAACACCAGATTCTTCATGATGCCAACAATTTCCTCATCAGATGAGTCGTGGCCTTTGATAGGACTGATTGTCCTCGTAAGAATACGATAGACAGTTTTGGGCACGTACAACAATTCCTTCACAAGGAATTTGGTTCTTGGTGCTTGACCTGGCTTCAAAGGTTTCATCAGCACCTGCATGTAATGATGTGTGAGCTCAGGTTCACTGTAGATGCAGAGAGCTTCTTCAAGGGGAGGACTGAGTGGTAGAGCACGAAGCAATTCAGAGGCTGGTGCTGTGTAGTGAGTGTTTTCAGAAATCCAGTCCAGCACCCATGAATTCACATCTTCAGCATCTCTGGTGATGTGCAGCGTTGCATAGAATTGAAGAATCAGTTCTTCATTCCAATCGCAGATGTTAGAGCAAAAGTTTAGCAGTCCAGCATCGTGAAGAACTCTGAGGATTGGTGCGAAGCACGGCAGAGATTCCATATCCACGTGAGGAATATGCTCATGGTAGAAGATTTTCTCCTTGTTGAACAACACTGAGGAATAGAAATTGGCTTGACTAGCAGTCCAAAAACGCCTCTTCCTAATGCGAGCAGAGTTATATGGGTTGTAATCTTCGAAGATACGTGCTCGGCGAAGAAATCATCAGCCTTGAACTTTTGCTAACTAGCAGTCCAAAAACGCCTCTTCCTAATGCGAGCAGAGTTATATGGGTTGTAATCTTTGAAGATACGTGCTCGGCAAAGAAATCATCAGCCTTGAACTTTTGCTTGCGTGAGAATGGATCCTTTCGCTTGGGCAGAGGAGTGTCAGTGAGTTGCATCACGACCTCAGGAATCTCAATCGCATGTTCTTCAGGCTAAGGAATTTCTAGTTCCTCCTCAGTGGTAGTCTGCGTCATTGGTTGTTCAGCAGCAGGAGTTTCCTTAGCGCTAGTGGCTGGAATTTCCTCATGGACAGATGTAGTGGGATGAGTTTCTTCAGAGCCCATTTGAACAGTTGGTGCAGGCGACTGAGGTATTTGCTGCAGCGGTGTGAACATTGGAGAGTTTGGATGCTGACTTTCCTAGAACTCATCACTAATTACGGGTGTGGAGCAGCCAACGTCCACATCTTCATCTTCCATTGCTTCAACGCTAGCCTCTTTAGCTGTGAACTGAGGCATGGGCGAGGAGATGATAGGTGTTGAAGGGATCGCATCCACTTCAATTTCTTCATCCAACGGCTCAGACGAAGGAGCATAAGGAGTTTCTTCATCAGATCCCCTAGGGATCACATATTCTTCATCAAAAGGAACAAGGTCCTTTGATGGCCTGGTTGAGATGGGAACAGCATCAATCGGATTAGCAAATGAACTTGCCATAGGCTTCATTTTCTTCGGAGCTGAAGAATCTGAAGCAGCTGATGCTTTCCTTTTCTTCACTGCAGCACGCTCTGTAGCCTTGGTCTTCTTCACATCTGATGCAGATGGAAGGATTGGAGTTGAAGTTGGTGCAGGAGCAGCTGAGGAATCTGGTTGATTTTCTTCAGGCACAACTGATGCAGTTGCCCTGAGTTCTTCATTTTCTTCAGGCGCACCACTAGTGGGTGCCCTGACAATTTCTTCAGCGGCTGGAATGCAGTCATCAGCCCTAGAACTCACATTTTCTTCAGCAGCCTGATTGTCATCAGCGGTGCTGGCATTTTCTTCAGTAGGCTGAGCAGATGCTTCAGCCTGAGGAATTTCCTGTTGCATTGGGGCTGCAACATTGGAAGTGAAGTTATCTGCAAGTTTCACAAAACGAACCTTGGCTCCAAGCCAATCCGCGCGATATGCGTCTAAGTCATCACTGAGTTTCTTGATCTCAGTCTAAATAGTGACAAGTTCTTCAGTTGTCATAGAGACAACGTTTTTCTTCAGATAGCGCTCTTTCTTGTACTGCACTTTCTTGATCTGCCTGGCCTTCTCAAATTTCCACTTTTCTTCTTGAATGAAGTGGGTCAGCATGTGACTTTGGCCAGGAGTCAGCTTGAAGTCAAGCATGGGAGTGTTGGGGTCCTTGTGCCAAACATCAATGTGGTCGAGGATCAACTTGGGATCCAAAAGCAGTGGCACCGCTGTTCCTTTGGCTCTAGCGGCCCTGACTTGCCTGTCTCTGATGATTTCTGCATGTTCATCATCATCAGCTTCGTCCTCTTCAGACGGCACTTGGAAAGCGACTTGTTTATTTTGAGGACTTGGGCGAGGACCTCGTCTAGCAGTGGCCTTTGTCTTCAGTAGTGAGGGGCCAGCTGAGGAACTTGGTGCAGCTGAGGAACTAGATGAGACACCTGAGGCAATGGAGATGCCTGCAGTCCTTTGGCACGAGGCGAGATGCACAGGTGCTGAGGATTTAGTCGGAACAGCTGAGGGCTTTGGGGGAGGAGCTGAGGACTTTGGAGGAACAGGAGCAGCATGAGGAATTAGCCGTGAGGGCTTTGAGGATTCTGGCCATGAGGGCATTGCTGAGGAACTTGTCCTTGAGGGCATTGTTGGTGAAGCACTTGGCTTGCGCGCAGGCTTCTTTGACATAGCCTTCTTTGGCTTGACAGCAAAGGCCTCAGCAGAGGCAGCAGCAGCAGCAGATTCTTCATTGAATTTCCTCACTGCTTCTTTGGCTTGGCGCTTGGCCCATTCATCAGGATAGTCCTCACCGCGCTTGAGGCTGGTGGTATCAGCGATTTGGCCAGGTGCCAATGGAGCTCTTGGGCATGGAGGATTGAGTGTGAATTTCTTCATGTACTTTGGAGTTACATACATGTACTCCCTCCACTCTCTTGCCCATATCCTTTCTATTTTTTGAATGCGCACCTTGCGTTCATTCTTGGTTTTCTCAGTAGGTGTGCAGTACCCAGCATATATTTCATCAGGGATCTCAAACGTTGTATTGACCTCAGGCCTCTTTCCTCCCTTCTGTGGCTTCTTACCGTCAACCATTTTCTTCAGTTCAGGAATTTGGACAATTGAATTCTCTAAAGAAGTATGTAACTTTTCTTCGAGGAATGCTGCAAATGAGTTAAGTTGATGAGAACCTAGTGATTCAGCAGCTGACATGTGTACCTATGAACAGAGTATAGTTGCGAGGAATTTGGGGAGGTCATATGTGTTCTCAGAGGGTTTTTAAAAAAGAACAAGTTTGAGGAATTTGACCAGATGAGTCTTGAAGAATTTCACTAACATTCTTTGTCTTAGGTTCCAGAGTTGTATAGATCAAAGATCCACACAATTGAGGAATCTTGAAGAAAAATGATGCTTAGAGAAATGAATCAAGAACAGATGACTTGTGAGGTGTTTAGTGTGTGAAGCTATAAAGAAAAACACCTTTGAAGATTTTGAAGATAATCATTCGAATCAATGAGGGAAGTAAAAGTAACTTTTAATTACCCTGGATGAACAACATGACAAACAGTGAGGTGCAGAGATGAAGTTCGTCTGTGTAGATCTTCCACGCCCTAACTCGGCGGAGGAAGACGGCTACGGCGGCGGCGGAGTGAAGATTTCCGCGGTCGGTGTGAGTACGTCGGCGATGAGGTCGAGGCAGTGAAGCTCTTCCTCACCAGCGGCGATGAAGTAGCGGCGGCACTAGGGTTTGAGAAGCTCGAGCTGGAGAGAGAGATCGAGTGGAGTAAAAGAAGTGAGGAAGGGAAGGAGGGATATTTATAGCCACGGTGAAAAACTGCTCGCCCGAAGTAATTGGATGAACGTGCCCCTGACCCTTCTCATTCGCATGACATGTGTCATCCACGTAGTGACAAGTGGAGATCGTGTTAGATCGTGGGTGAGTGGATAAGTATATCGTGGGATGCGGAACGGTTTGAGCGGCAAAGCCGAAAATTTAGATAAGATAGGTTTTAAAGTTCCGTTCGCAATTTCTTCAGCTGACAAGGACACAGTGAAGATTTTGAACGAGTTTCAAATAGAACGCACATGAAGAATTTGTGAATAGATTGGGTTGAGTATAGCATAGAGGGGAAGGGTCCGATCACATTCACTTAGCAGAAAAACCAACTTGAATAATTAGCAATGAGTGAATGTTGTAGAGGACATAAACTCATATATATATATATATATATATATATATATATATATATATATATATATATATATAGCCAATGAAGAAAAACGACGGAAACAGTGAAGACAATGCAAAGTTGAAGAATATGAATAACTGAGGAATTTCAACTTTTGGTGGTGGCGTGACCCACCATATAAGAATGATGATTTCAGACACCGCGTACAATTATCGTAGGGTTCTGAGAATCAAATTCTTCGTTAATTTCTTCACACTAAGAGTGTTATTCTTCATTGATTGAAGAAAAACCTTTCTTCATGTGTTGCACATCTAAGTCATCAATTTTGCATAAGTGTTAGGATGAGTGTCCTTTTCAAAGAACATTCGAAGATTCTAGGATATTTAGCTCACACCGCAACTTGCTAAATCTCTTCTCATCCAAGGGCTTTGTGAAGATATCGGCTAGCTGTTCTTCAGTCTTCACATGCTCAATAGAAATCCAATGAGATTCTAGGATATTCTACCAGATGTTGACGTGCGGTCCACAAGATCACCAGCATAGTCGGAGTCAGAATATCCAATGAGATCAAAAGCCGAGCCCTTGGGGTACCATAATCCAAGTGTTGGTGTGTGAGCTAGATATTGAAGAATATGCTTCACAACCTTATGGTGTGATTCCTTTGGTGTAGCTTGAAATCGGGCACACATGCAAACGGTAAGCATTATATTTGGCCTAGATGCACATAAGTACAATAAAGAGCCAATCATGGAGCGGTATACCTTATGATCGAAGTCAATACCATTTTCATCAGTGCACAGATGGCCATTTGTGGTCATAGGAATTTTGACGCCTTTGCAATCTTGCATTGTAGCGACCCGACCTCAGACGGTCAAGCCTCTGTGTTACTGTGCCATCCCTGGATCAGTATGCTGGCACACACAGTACATCAATGTATATATCAAAGTGCAATCACATGTATAAATAACGTAAAAGGATATATACCTCATAATACTCAGCGGAAACAATCAAACGGGTGTGGAGTCCCATCAACGCCATCGGCAGGTTGAGTGTAGACCGTAACCCTGTATCGTAATTCTTACTCGTCGAGGAAAAATCTGCAACATGATACGTTGCAGCCGTGTAGGTCAGTACATTGAATGTACCGGCAAGATCACAATAAAAAGAACAGATGATAAAACTATACTATATGCATTATGGCTTTGTGGCTCTGTATCTGAATTTTGTTTGCGTAAAAGCTGGTTTTATTTTACCTACATCAAAGGCAAAAGTGAAGTCTATACTATGGAGTTTTCTATCATGACATGGTTCCGCCAACCGATGTCTCATAGCCCAAAATCATCATAGGTTGCCCACAATTAAGTTATCAGTCCAGTGTTGAGAGTTCCGAGATAGATCCAAGTCCAGATGCTCAAATTGTCCGTAACCGGGGACACGGCTAATCGATTAGGTTTAAACCCTCTGCAGAGGTTTGTACACTTTACCCGCAAGATTCGATCCCTCTCTTTACGTTCTCGCACTTCAGGGTGTTTGAGAACAAGATGACCGAAACATGGTCTTCCGAAGAGTTCCTCTGACCACTGTCCGGTGCTCATCCAATCCTACCGTAGTTCTACATCTGCTAGCACCGTCCCAGCCAGAGTCACAACTAAGGTCAACCAAGCCAGAGCCCATAGTGACTTGCGGTTGCACAGGTAAGCTTCCGGGCATGAAGTATTCTTCCGTCTCTTTGAGTCTGGGTGAAGCTTTCCGCAAGATGTCATGGCGCTTCTCCATGCATCCCGGCCAACCACTGGTTTCTCCAGGGTGCCCGTCAACCGTCCTTCACCCAGTAGTGTGTATTGAATTCTTGTCTCGAGTCTTGAAGTCTTGAGGCCTTGAAAATGCAGTCCTTGCAGATGCCATCATGGAGTTGTCGTCATTGACGTAGAGTCCTCCTTCTTCACACCACTCTCGTGCACTCATACCAACCCCGTCTACTATAGCGTAGCATTAAAATAAATGACGTCCCGGGCTTGGTAACAGGGTGATGGGTTCCTACCTCATGCATACTAATCAACTACAAGAATTCAATATCACTATTGAAGGGTGGTTGCAAAGATGCCACTAAATGCAATAAAACATAGGTATGAAAGCATGGTCAAAGTGAACTTGCCTGGTTGACGATCTTCGAAAAAAACTAGGGTTTCGTAGTAGCAATCTTCGCACTCCGGAAATTCTACCGAGGCAAACAATAACTATAATAAGCACATAGCAATAGGATCACATAACACAACATAACAAAGTAACATAACACAACAAACAACCAAAACTCAAATCCAAAAGAAAAACTCAAATAAAGGCCACTCAAAGTTTTCCCTACTTCAAACAATAACAAAAATAGTTTTATATAATAAAAATTTCTTAATATAACCTAATCATGGTTTTAGGTTAACTTAACAGAAAAGGTTTCACTAAGCAACTAGGAGCAAAAAGAATTAATTAAAAAGCTATTATAAAACTCATTTTAGGCCTAATCCAATTTCTATTAAGAAAAAAATAATTTAAAACTTTTATTAGTTATAAATAAAAGTTCATATACTAGAATGACAGAAACTAACCTAGAATAACTAATCACAAGTTAAAAATAAATTAATTTACTAATTAATTAATTAGGAAAACAGGAACTAGTTAATTAATTAGGATTAATAGGATTCTGTCTAAAACTAATTATTTATTAATCCTAAAATACCCAAGTTAATTTCTAGGGTTTGGCAATGTCAAAATAAAGTGATGACAAAAAGAATCATGCAAAAATAATTTTTTTGTTAACTAAAGTTATAGCAGATTTACTATTCTGACTAAAACTAAAATAACGCAATTTTAATTATTTTTGACATAGCTAAATATATATTTTACAGAAACTACATAAAATTTGCAATCCAACAAAAAAAAGAATCACTCAAAAATATTAAACAGAATAAAAGATATACATTTTTGAAAACAGAAACTATTCGGCTAAAACAGAAAATCAAAATAAAAAGAAAAAGGCCTAATGGGTCTATACTGTGCCCTGTGCGTTAGATAGCCTAAACGGCCCTAGGTTTAAACTAAACGAACCGGGCCTAAAATAAAAACCTAAACAAAAAAAACTAAACCGATCGGAACCGGCCGGTTTTATGAATAAAACCTAACCCTTCGGGGTTTCTAATCCTAGCCCTAGATCTAGGATCGGACGGGGGAGGGCGATGCCGGTGACTTACCGGACTCCGGCGACGGCGGCGGCGGCGGCGAGAGTGCGTCGGGGCGTCCGGGCGTCGGCGGGCTCCGGCGAGTCGTCGGGGAGATGCGGACGAGGTCGGGGAGGGGTTCGGTGGTGTTGGGGGTGGTCGGGGAGGACTAGGGCGTCGCGGCGAGTAAAATGGCGGCGGCGGCGGCTCGGGTTTCCGGCGAGCTCGTGAGGGAGAGGGAGAGGGGGTCCGGCGAGGCTAGGGGGGGAATGGGGTGCGGAGGGGCTAGGCTTTATAGCCTGGGGGTCCGGCGAGCTTCGGAAGGGGATCGGGGCGATCGGGGGATCCCGGATCCTTCGGGATCCGGTCGATCTCCGGCGAGGTCGTGGCGTGGGCGAGGGGTTGGGGAAGACAGGGCGGGTCCCACGGGTCAGCGAGAGGGAGAGAGGGGCGAGGGGGTCGGGTGGAGCTGGGCTGGCCTGTTGGCCGAGTGGGCCGGCTGGCTTGGGCCAGGCGGGGAGGGGAGGGGTGTGGCGCTGGCTGGGCCTGGGGTGGCCTGGCTGGCGCCCCGGGGAGTTTTCTTTATTTTTTTAAATAAAACAAAAACAAAAATAAAACATTATCTATAAATATTTTATATAGGGTATATATATACTAAAATGATCAGGGGAATATTCCCTTTCATTTGAACATTTTTCCAAAGGCAAAAATCCAAACTTTATAAAAATCCATTTTTTTCAAATTCAAATAAAATTCAGATTTGAATCCAAATCCTTTGGCATTGTTTCCTCTGATGTTTTTGGAGTGTCATGTTTGCTCCTCTCATACTTTTGATCAAGTATTTATCAGGCTTAGTTTTTGAAATGTTTCCCACATGCCAAAGTTTGAAATTCAAATTCAAAACTCAAAATTTGAAAGAGGGTTTCAAAGCACTTTCAAATGATTTTCAACTTGATTCATTATAACTTCCAACTCCTATTTCACATAATTGAAGAAGTCATCTTATCTTCCCTCATGAATATCATTGAGTTGCATAAAGCTTTGAATTTGAAATCTTCCCAAATGAAATTCAAATCTTTTTCCAAAACCCTATTCATTTAAAAATGAAGGAAGTCATGTCATCCTCACTCTAGGCTTTGGTGTTGGTATGAATTTGAATCCATTGGGATCAAAAGGCAAAAGGGGAAAGTTTTGGGAAAGTCATTTCATTCCCTCTCATTCAACTTTCAAAAGTTTCAAATTTCACTCAGTTTCACTCAATCCATCAAACCAACAATCAGACAATCAAGCATAGATATTTATTTAATATAACATTCCAAAATTTAGAATTTTGGGATGTTACAAACCTACCACACTTAAAATGAATCTCGTCCTCGAGATTCGAAGAGGCTAGCAAGAAAAGGGTAGGGGTTGGGGGTCTTCTAGCAAGAGTTTTGGTCAGAAAGGTCAGGGGTGCTACCACACTTAAAAAAAAACAAGGTCATGGTTCCAATAAACTCAGATATTTCCTCTGGAGGGCTGACAATGTATGTCTCTTCACATATCTTACAATAGCTCCTTCATTAAAGCTCTTCTGTCAGAAGCATAGAGTTTTCCTCAAAAGCTTGGGTCGGTTCGTCAAAGTTGAAGTTCGTCCGAGACTGGATCTTCTTAGCTGATAGGTCTGTCACCAATACTAAACAACTATCGAAAATCTCATGGTGGTCGACAATTTATGGTTTCTCCTGCAGAAAACGGGTCTGGGTTGAACCTCACCGTATAACCTACGGTTGGCAAAAGCTGCCTTGTACAAGGGGAAAAATGCTTATACCATTCTAAGGTTCAACAAGGTTTTGATCGTCGTCTCTCTACTATAGGTAAGTCACTCAGGTTTACCATCCCATATAGCAAGGCGAATAATAAGAGTAAGTCGGCATGGTGATCAATCCATCCCGCACCCAAATCATTACCTTGTACATGGTTTAGCGAATCTCGCATTCTAACACTCGGTCATCCTCACAAGCATTGCAGAATTTCTCTTGTCGACGAACCAAGTTCGGAAAAATCCATTGATTCTGCAGGCCAAACAAACATCTATCATTCCTTAACAACTCTCAGGTTTTGCGTAAACTCCTATAGAATCGTCGGTTGATCAAATCGTAGTCTATTCCCAAAATTTCTTTCTCCAGTGGGTACTTGATCCTTATTAATTTCCTGGGCCTGTGGGTTATGAGCCCACTTCAACACTTGTACCACTTTCACTCATCCTTGGAGTTACAATTGCTCCATTTCCAACATTACACCACTTTAAATCCAATAACATTTCATTTCTTAATACCATCATATCAAAGATAAAACTTCAACTCATTTTTTTTTCCAAACTCCAACCTGTGGGACACATTTCCATTTCCATTGGTCTAGTGTTCTTCATAGGGTACTATCACCCTTAAAATGAAATTCACAAATCCATCCATAGACCATATTTCTCAGATCCTCGAAAATGGTCAAAATCCGTGTTCATAGAGTAACAACTCATACAATTAAACATATGAAAACATGTCACCTTAACTTTATTGATTTCATGAATCCATTACAAACTCTGAGCACCCATTACATAACTCAACTTATTGTAATCATGAAAAGAAAATTGGTTTCTACCACTCTTATTATCCATATCAAAATTCCAACTACTCAACTCCAGCTTCCTTCTTGTAGGAACATTTAGTAGCATAATGTCCTGCTTCCTTGCAATGAAAACACATAACTTTCGATAAGTCTTTGGGCTTCTTGGAGATGGTGCCTGCTCCTTGAGTTCCTTGCTTCCTTTCAAGACAATGATTGGCATAATACCCGACGTCCTTACATTCAAAACAGGTAATATGACTCTTGTCCCTCTTTGCAAAAATTGGGTTGTTCTGAGGGTGTCTTTGTTTTTTTCTCTTCCATGGTTTCTTCGTTCTGATCAAACCTTTTATTCCCTGTGGATCAAACTCTATTGCTTCCGTCGGGAAGTATCCCAGATACTCTTTTCTTTCCTTGGTGCAATACTGTGAAAAATGTCCTTCTTCTCCACATGAATAGCAGGCATTGGAGTAAAATCTGTTGAGGCCTTCTCCATCAGGGTCTTCAACACATTCCTTCATCACAGGTTCTTTCATAACTTTTCGGAGGGCTTCTTTCATTCCTTCTTCCTGCTCCTGAATAGTTTGTTGCACCATGGGGTAAATGTGACACTGAGTCGGGTAGTGGGTGGTTCCTTCACACAAGAAACAAGTCATCTGACTAGTTGGGCATTCCTCAGCTGGGTGTTTCTCCTCACAATGAGGGCATCCATCCTTGTGTTCCTCCTGGGTGTGTCCTATTTCTCCGCAAATCTTGCAGGCACAAGGTTTATTTCTTGGTGTATCATGGTGCTTCCGGGTAAGACGTGATCTCAACAGGGTCTTCTTGAATTCCTTCCAAGTTCTTGCTCCATTAAATCCTTGTATGGCTTGATGCATTTTCCACCAGGTTGCAGCACTTTCTGTAAAGCACTGAAGAGCGTATTGAACCTCATACTTCCTTGGAATCAAATTGCTCCCGAAGTGATTTTCCATGTTCTGAATCCATAGCTCTGCCTCCGGCTGAGTCTTCGGTCCAGAGAATATCAGTCCAACTTCATTCATCATCTATGGGGTCCAAAAGTTTTGGGATGAGATATGAGAGAGGTGGGGAGGGATACACACAATACAAACGATAGTTTTTGAGGAAACAAGTTTTACTTTGTGGCTGTCGGAAAACATCAAACAAATGACAGCTCATAAATCATCGCATCTAACGTAGGTGTATAACAGGGTTTGGTCTCTAAAGGTCAAATAATTCTTCAGGAACTTCAAATTCTTCAAGTCTTCGGAGTCTTCAATTGTTGCAGCTGCAATTCTTCCAACGCATGGTGAAATCCTGTTTACTCTGAAATGGCCATCAGTTGTCTGATATCTTTAATTCTTGGAGCGACTTCAGTTGATCTTCCGTGTGGTCAAAAGGGAAAGGTGTATATTCTAACTATTTGAGGTGAGAGTGTTTATTTGATAAAATCAGAAAAGATGAGCAGTAAGAGTCTTTTTGAAAATAAAGTTTTTGAGAAATCATGTCCAAGGGCTTTCCGATTTCTAGGGTCACGTCCTACAGTCAACATGTGCTCTGATACCATTTCTGTAGCGACCCGATCTCAGACGGTCAAGCCTCTGTGTTACTGTGCCATCCCTGGATCAGTATGCTGGCACACACAGTACATCAATGTATATATCAAAGTGCAATCACATGTATAAATAACGTAAAAGGATATATACCTCATAATACTCAGCGGAAACAATCAAACGGGTGTGGAGTCCCATCAACGCCATCGGCAGGTTGAGTGTAGACCGTAACCCTGTATCGTAATTCTTACTCGTCGAGGAAAAATCTGCAACATGATACGTTGCAGCCGTGTAGGTCAGTACATTGAATGTACCGGCAAGATCACAATAAAAAGAACAGATGATAAAACTATACTATATGCATTATGGCTTTGTGGCTCTGTATCTGAATTTTGTTTGCGTAAAAGCTGGTTTTATTTTACCTACATCAAAGGCAAAAGTGAAGTCTATACTATGGAGTTTTCTATCATGACATGGTTCCGCCAACCGATGTCTCATAGCCCAAAATCATCATAGGTTGCCCACAATTAAGTTATCAGTCCAGTGTTGAGAGTTCCGAGATAGATCCAAGTCCAGATGCTCAAATTGTCCGTAACCGGGGACACGGCTAATCGATTAGGTTTAAACCCTCTGCAGAGGTTTGTACACTTTACCCGCAAGATTCGATCCCTCTCTTTACGTTCTCGCACTTCAGGGTGTTTGAGAACAAGATGACCGAAACATGGTCTTCCGAAGAGTTCCTCTGACCACTGTCCGGTGCTCATCCAATCCTACCGTAGTTCTACATCTGCTAGCACTGTCCCAGCCAGAGTCACAACTAAGGTCAACCAAGCCAGAGCCCATAGTGACTTGCGGTTGCACAGGTAAGCTTCCGGGCATGAAGTATTCTTCCGTCTCTTTGAGTCTGGGTGAAGCTTTCCGCAAGATGTCATGGCGCTTCTCCATGCATCCCGGCCAACCACTGGTTTCTCCAGGGTGCCCGTCAACCGTCCTTCACCCAGTAGTGTGTATTGAATTCTTGTCTCGAGTCTTGAAGTCTTGAGGCCTTGAAAATGCAGTCCTTGCAGATGCCATCATGGAGTTTTCGTCATTGACGTAGAGTCCTCCTTCTTCACACCACTCTCGTGCACTCATACCAACCCCGTCTACTATAGCGTAGCATTAAAGTAAATGACGTCCCGGGCTTGGTAACAGGGTGATGGGTTCCTACCTCATGCATACTAATCAACTACAAGAATTCAATATCACTACTGAAGGGTGGTTGCAAAGATGCCACTAAATGCAATAAAACATAGGTATGAAAGCATGGTCAAAGTGAACTTGCCTGGTTGACGATCTTCGAAAAAAACTAGGGTTTCGTAGTAGCAATCTTCGCACTCCGGAAATTCTACCGAGGCAAACAATAACTATAATAAGCACATAGCAATAGGATCACATAACACAACATAACAAAGTAACATAACACAACAAACAACCAAAACTCAAATCCAAAAGAAAAACTCAAATAAAGGCCACTCAAAGTTTTCCCTACTTCAAACAATAACAAAAATAGTTTTATATAATAAAAATTTCTTAATATAACCTAATCATGGTTTTAGGTTAACTTAACAGAAAAGGTTTCACTAAGCAACTAGGAGCAAAAAGAATTAATTAAAAAGCTATTATAAAACTCATTTTAGGCCTAATCCAATTTCTATTAAGAAAAAAATAATTTAAAACTTTTATTAGTTATAAATAAAAGTTCATATACTAGAATGACAGAAACTAACCTAGAATAACTAATCACAAGTTAAAAATAAATTAATTTACTAATTAATTAATTAGGAAAACAGGAACTAGTTAATTAATTAGGATTAATAGGATTCTGTCTAAAACTAATTATTTATTAATCCTAAATACCCAAGTTAATTTCTAGGGTTTGGCAATGTCAAAATAAAGTGATGACAAAAAGAATCATGCAAAAATAATTTTTTTGTTAACTAAAGTTATAGCAGATTTACTATTCTGACTAAAACTAAAATAAAGCAATTTTAATTATTTTTGACATAGCTAAATATATATTTTACAGAAACTACATAAAATTTGCAATCCAACAAAAAAAAGAATCACTCAAAAATATTAAACAGAATAAAAGATATACATTTTTGAAAACAGAAACTATTCGGCTAAAACAGAAAATCAAAATAAAAAGAAAAAGGCCTAATGGGTCTATACTGTGCCCTGTGCGTTAGATAGCCTAAACGGCCCTAGGTTTAAACTAAACGAACCGGGCCTAAAATAAAAACCTAAACAAAAAAAACTAAACCGATCGGAACCGGCCGGTTTTATGAATAAAAACCTAACCCTTCGGGGTTTCTAATCCTAGCCCTAGATCTAGGATCGGACGGGGGAGGGCGATGCCGGTGACTTACCGGACTCCGGCGACGGCGGCGGCGGCGGCGAGAGTGCGTCGGGGCGTCCGGGCGTCGGCGAGCTCCGGCGAGTCGTCGGGGAGATGCGGACGAGGTCGGGGAGGGGTTCGGTGGTGTTGGGGGTGGTCGGGGAGGACTAGGGCGTCGGCGGCGAGTAAAATGGCGGCGGCGGTGGCTCGGGTTTCCGGCGAGCTCGTGAGGGAGAGGGAGAGGGGGTCCGGCGAGGCTAGGGGGGAATGGGGTGCGGAGGGGCTAGGCTTTATAGCCTGGGGGTCCGGCGAGCTTCGGAAGGGGATCGGGGCGATCGGGGGATCCCGGATCCTTCGGGATCCGGTCGATCTCCGGCGAGGTCGTGGCGTGGGCGAGGGGTTGGGGAAGACGGGGCGGGTCCCACGGGTCAGCGAGAGGGAGAGAGGGGCGAGGGGGTCGGGTGGAGCTGGGCTGGCCTGGCTCGGCTGGCCTGTTGGCCGAGTGGGCCGGCTGGCTTGGGCCAGGCGGGGAGGGGAGGGGTGCGGCGCTGGCTGGGCCTGGGGTGGCCTGGCTGGCGCCCCGGGGAGTTTTCTTTATTTTTTTTAAATAAAACAAAAACAAAAATAAAACATTATCTATAAATATTTTATATAGGGTATATATATACTAAAATGATCAGGGGAATATTCCCTTTCATTTGAACATTTTTCCAAAGGCAAAAATCCAAACTTTATAAAAATCCATTTTTTTCAAATTCAAATAAAATTCAGATTTGAATCCAAATCCTTTGGCATTGTTTCCTCTGATGTTTTTGGAGTGTCATGTTTGCTCCTCTCATACTTTTGATCAAGTATTTATCAGGCTTAGTTTTTGAAATGTTTCCCACATGCCAAAGTTTGAAATTCAAATTCAAAACTCAAAATTTGAAAGAGGGTTTCAAAGCACTTTCAAATGATTTTCAACTTGATTCATTATAACTTCCAACTCCTATTTCACATAATTGAAGAAGTCATCTTATCTTCCCTCATGAATATCATTGAGTTGCATAAAGCTTTGAATTTGAAATCTTCCCAAATGAAATTCAAATCTTTTTCCAAAACCCTATTCATTTAAAAATGAAGGAAGTCATGTCATCCTCACTCTAGGCTTTGGTGTTGGTATGAATTTGAATCCATTGGGATAAAAAGGCAAAAGGGGAAAGTTTTGGGAAAGTCATTTCATTCCCTCTCATTCAACTTTCAAAAGTTTCAAATTTCACTCAGTTTCACTCAATCCATCAAACCAACAATCAGACAATCAAGCATAGATATTTATTTAATATAACATTCCAAAATTTAGAATTTTGGGATGTTACATGCATGCCGAATTTCCTCAGTACATCCTTGAGGTATTTCTCCTGAGATATGAATATGCCATTGCGTTGTTGACGAATTTGAAGTCCTAAGAAGAATTTCAGCTCTCCCATCATAGACATTTGATATTCTTCACTCATCATATAGGCAAATTCATCACTATAACTTTGGTCAGTACAGCCAAAGATAATATCATCAACATATATTTGGCACACAAACAATTCACCATCATAAGATTAGTGAAAAGAGTAGGGTCGAGTGAACCGGGTTTGAAGCCTTTCGTCATGAGGAATTCCTTCAAAGTATCATACCATGCCCGTGGGGCCTGCTTGAGGCCATAGAGGGCCTTGTTGAGTCTGAAGACTTTGTCAGGATTCTTTGGATCTTCAAAACCTGGGGGTTGAGCAACATATACTTCTTCCTCAAGCTTACCATTGAGGAATGCACTTTTCACATCCATTTGATATAAAGTGATATCATGATGGTTAGCATAAGCAAGTAATATGGGAATAGCCTCAAGTCTAGCAACAGGTGCAAAAGTTTCATCGAAATCAATTCCTTCAACCTGTGTGTAGCCTTGAGCTACAAGTCATGCCTTATTCCTCACCACAAGGCCATTTTCATCTTGCTTGTTGCGGTAGATCCACTTTGTGCCGATGATATTGTGCTTGCGAGGATCTGGACGTTTGACCAGTTCCCAGACATTGTTGAGCTCGAACTAATGTAATTCTTCTTGCATGCCCTGAATCCACTCAGGCTCCAGAAATGCTTCATCTACCTTAGTGGGCTCTGTAATAGAGACAAAAGCACAGTGCCCACAAAAGTTAGATAAATGTGAAGCTTTTGAGCGTGTGAGAGGACCTGGCGCTTTGATGTCATTGATGATCTTTTCAACTTGCACTTCTTTTGCAATACGAGGATGAGCTAGTTGCCGTTGAAGAATTTGATTTCTTCAGCACCATTTTCTTCAGCATTTTCTTCAGGTGCATTAGCTCGACGTTCTTCATGTTCTGGAATGAATTCTTCAGCAGATTCTTTAGTGGGAATGACATCCTCAGTAGCCTTGAACTTGATAGTTTCCTCAGGTGCTGGTTCATCTATCACAGTAGGTAGGTGCTCTCTTTGCGAGCCATTAGTTTCATCGAACCGCACATGTACAGTTTCAACAACCTTGTGAAGAACGTTGTTGAAGACTCTGTAGGTGTGCGAGTCCTTTCTGTAACCAAGCATAAAACCTTCATGTGCTTTCGGTGCAAATTTTGAGTTGTGATGAGGATCTCTTATCCAACATTTAGCACCGAAGACTTTGAAATAACTTACATTGGGTTTCTTATCAGTGAGGAGTTCATAGGCAGTCTTCCTGAAGAATTTGTGAAGATATACTCTGTTGATGATGTGGCACGCAGTATCAATTGCCTCAGTCCAGAACCGACGAGGCGTTTTGTATTCATCAAGCATAGTGCGAGCCATATCAGCAAGAGTCCTGTTCTTGCGCTCCACGACGCCGTTCTGCTGAGGAGTGTAAGGAGCAGATAACTCATGAGTAATACCAAGTTCATCAAGATAGTCATCGAGACCAGAATTCTTGAACTCGGTGCCATTGTCACTTCTGATGTGCTTGATCTTCACACCAAAGTTGGTTAAAGCCCTCGAGGAAAATCGTTTGAAGACCTCCTGCACTTCATGTTTGTAAGTAACAAGGTGTACCCATGTATAACGAGAGTAGTCATCAACAATAACAAAGCCAAATTGAGATGCTTCATTTGAAATAGCAGAATAATGATTAGGACCGAAGAGATCCATGTGAAGCAATTCAAATGGGCGAGTAGTGGTCATGATAGTCTTTGCTGGATGCTTGGCCTTGGTCATCTTTCTAGCTTCACAGGCTCCGCATAAGTGATCCTTGAGGAATTTGACATTCTCAATGCCAATGACATGCTTCTTCTTCGCAAGCGTGTGCAAATTCCTCATGCCTGCATGACCAAGTCGTTGATGCCAGAGCCAGCCTTCTGAAGCTTTTGCAAGTAAGCACACGGCTGGTTGTGATCCTGTAGAGAAATCAACAATATACAGGTCTCCTCTCCTAAAGCCTTCGAAGACTTTGGAATTGTCAGCTTCCATAACCACAACACAATGGTACTTGCCAAAGACAACAACCATATCAAGATCACAAAGCATTGAGACAGACATAAGGTTGTATCCTAAGGACTCAACAAGCATGACTTTGTCCATGTGTCGATCCTTTGTGATCGCAACCTTACCTAGACCCAATACCTGACTTTTGCCTTTGCCAGCAAAGATGATATGCTTCATATGCGACGGAGATAATGGAGCATCCATCAATAGATTCCTATCACCGGTCATGTGGTTTGTACATCCACTATCGAGGACACACTCAGTGGCTTTGGGTTGATCATCCTGCAGATGAATTAGTGTAGCTTACAAACTCATATACTTCATCAGTGAAGAATATGACATCAATTCATCAGATCAATTTCATCAAGCAAAAGAACAGATAAAGCAATATGAGGACATGAGAAATGAAAGTTCATTTCTTCATGATTAGCCTGCGTCCTATCAGGCATGCTCAGGTCTCCCGCAAATTATTCAGACGATTACGTACGTCTGGAGACCTAACCTTGCAGAAGAGATTAGTTCTTTTTCTTCACCACCCACATCTGAAGGGGTGGCAAAGAGTTCATCATTCTGCGAGCTCCATACAAGAAGGATGGCATAGAAGCCAGTCCATTTTGTTTCACATAAGAGGGGTTAGAATAAGCATAAGAGTAAGCAGAGAAATTCTTCGAGGACTTATGGACATAATAATTTGAAGAATAATGCACATATCCATAATCCTTAGATCTTCCCTGCGAAACAGACGGGTTAGCACGATGATGTTCACACAGGACATTGATCCTTTTGAGGAATATGATCCATGTGAGGAGTTTGGTCCATATGAGGACTTGGATCCATATGAAGAATTTGGTCCATATGAAGAATTTGATCTGGGGTTCCTATTCTTCACAGGTGGCGTCATGATGACATTCACCTGAAGATTTTCAAGGCATCTTTTGGGAACCCAGATTTTCTTCATAAGGGGACCGTTCCTGCAGTTAGTGCCAACATATCTAGCAAATACTTCACCATTCTGATTTTTGAACAGTTTGTAGTTGGAGTCAAATGACTCATCATCAGAATGAGAAGAATCACATGCATATCTAGATAGGTTAGATGGATCAACTGGAGGTCCCTTTGCAGCAACCCATGTAGTTTTGGGGTACTGCTCAGGCTTCCGATATGTACCATCAGCATTGATTTTCCTCTCAAAGGCAATACCCTCTTTCCTAGGGTTCCTGTTGAGGATCTGCTTTTTAAGCACATCACAAAGAGTCGGATGCCCTTTGAGGCTTTTGTACATGCCTGTCATGTACAATTCCTTCAGCCCTGCATCGTCAGTGATACTAGCGATGTCCTCAGATGAGGAATTAGTGATAGCAGAGGCATGTGAAGAATTTGAAACATTAGCAGCATTTGAAAATTCAGGTGAAGAATTAGCAGATTCACGTTCATTGCACTTCAAGCATGGAGGAACAAATTATTCCTGAGAAGCGCTGATTTGTTGAGCAAGTAATGAATCGCGCTCCTTCTGAAGATCTTCATAACTCACTCTTAGCTTCTCAAGGTGTTGCTTTCTTTGAAGAAATTCATAAGAAAGCTTCTCATGATCAGATAAGAGTGTTATGTTGATCTTGAAGGGTGTCATACTTAGTATGAAGTCTCTGAAGACTTTGAGCCAAAGCTTTTGACTGATCCATTTCTTCACCCAACATATCATCACTCTTGTTTAGCATATAGTGAACTTTTTCCAAAGCTCTTTGTTGTTTAGTGGCAAGGGAAGCAAGTTTGACATAGGTGGGTCCAAATTCATCACCAGATTCATCATCACTAGACTCGGATAGGTAGCATTCAGTTACCTGAGCATATTTTGCCATAAGGCATGATGTAGAAGATGATGATTCTGGTTTGAATGTCATCGCTTTGAGAGATTCCTTGAAGTCCTCAAACCAAGGATCATGACAGGTTCGATGACCTTCATAGACCTCAGAGAGACGTTCCCAGATGAGCTTCGCATGATCGAGATGCATGATATTCCTGAACTGATTTTGTGACAGACTGGAGCAGATGACATCCTTCGCCATGAGGTTGAGAAGAGTGTACTTGCGAATGTCATCAGCTTCCGCCATCTTGCACAGATCGGTCAGACCAATCTCAGTGATTGTCCATAGCTTGCTGTTCATCGCCATGAGGCATTTCTTCATCATGGCCTTCCACTTGGGATACTCGTGACCGTCAAAGATGGGGCATGCCACTTTCGTCATACCTGCAGTCGACATAACTAAAACTCCAGGCGGTTAAACCAAAATCGCATAGAACAAGGGAGTACCTTGCTCTGATACCAATTGAAAGTGCGTTATATCGACTAGAGGGGGGTGAATAGGCGATTTTTATGAAATTCTTCACTGAGGAATTTTCCGGTGAGGAAATTCCTTAGCGAAGAATTACTAGCAGCATAATAAGTACTCAAAAGTAAACATAATAGAATACACGCATGGTCATCATGATGAAATGAAGACAGGCACAGAGTACAAGTAGCGCAAGCACAGGATGAAGACAAATAGACTGAAGAAATTGAACTGAGGAAATTGAGAAAGTCTTTAGTCAAAGTCTTCAAACACAGATATGAACAAGCACACAACACATTTATGAGGAAATGAAAGAGTTGAGGAAATAGAACCAGTAGGCTTGGTGAAGAAAATGATTTGGTAGACCAGTTCCAACTGTTGTCTCAGTTGTACGTCTGGTTGGAGCGGCTGAGTATTTAAACTCAAGGACACACAATCCCGGACACCCAGTCCTGAACACGCAGCTAAGGACACCCAGTCCTCACCGTATTCTCCTTGAACTAAGGTCACACAGACCTCATCCAATCACTCGTGGTAAGTCTTCAGGCGACTTCCAAACATTCACAAACTCGGTCACTCGGCGATCCACAATTCCTCTTGGATGCTCTAGACCATGACGCCTAACCGTCTGGAAGAAGCACAGTCTTCAAAGGTAACAAGCGTCGGATCCACGCAGGATCAATCTCTTCAGTGATGCTCAATCACTTGGGGTTTGTAGGTGTTTGGGTTTTGGGTTTTTCCTCACTTGATGATTTTCTCTCAAAGTCCTCAGAGGATGGGTTACTCTCAAATGACAAGTGTCAGTTTCTCTCGGAGCAGCCAACCAACTAGTGGTTGTAGGGGGGGCTATTTATATCCTAGGGAGCAGCCCGACATGATAAGACATAAATGCCCTTAAATGATATGACCGTTAGGTGGATAGATATTTTGGGACAGCTGGCGCATAGCACAGCAACGGTCGGAATTTTGAGTAGCAAAATCCTCAAGGCTATCATATTCCTCATTGTGTAGGAAATCCGCACTGGCGAATTCCTAACTCCTCAGTCAGGACAAATTCCTCAGAGACCAGAAGAACTTCGTCTGTCACTGAAGAAATTGACTGAACTGTATGAGATTTCCAATGGCTTCACTCGAAGGGATTGGTAGGTGTAGGATTTTGAGTTGAGCATCACATAGAAATTTTTCCTTAGTATTTCCTCGACCCCTTTAACAGTACGGTGTTTCCTCTGACTCAAGAAAGAGAAAATGAAACTACGAAAACAAAAGTCTTCACGCTTCATGTTCCTCGAATGAATACCAAGTCTTCACGGTCACACCAATTTCTTCACTTTCAAAGTCTTCAGAAAGTCTTCAGAGATCCAAAGTCTTCAGTCGAAGAACTTCATTTTTAGGGGTCGACTTTCTCTGTAAATATCAAACTCCTCATAGACTTATAGACCTGTGTACACTCACAAATGCATTAGTCCTTTAACCTATAAGTCTTCAATACACCAAAATCACTAAGGGGCACTAGATGCACTTACACATATACTAGTGGGAAATTTTCATTATAGAACTTGGCTTGTATATTCCAACGATGGGCTTCCTCAAATTTCCCTAGGTCTTCATGAGTAAGCAAGTTGGATGCACACCCACTTAGTTTTCTTTTTGGCTTTCATAAACATATAGCTCTAGTGCATCCGTTGCATGGCAATCCCTACTCACCCACATTGATATCTATTAATGGGCATCTCCATAGCCCGTTGATACGCGTAGTTGATGTGAGACTATCTCCTTCTTTTTGTCTTCTCCACAACCACCATATTCTATTCCACCTATAGTGCTATGTCCATGGCTCACGCTCATGTATTGCGTGAAAGTTGAAAAAGTTTGAGAACATCAAAAGAATGAACAATTGCTTGGCTTGTCAACGGGGTTGTGCATGATTTGAATATTTTGTGTGATGAAGATGGAGCATAGCCAGACTATATGATTTTGTAGGGCTAACCTTTCTTTGGCCATGTTATTTTGAGAAGACATAATTGCCTTGTTAGTATGCTTGAACTATTATTGTTTTTTGTCAATATTAAACTTTTGTTTGAATCTTACGGATCTGAATATTCATGCCAAAATAAAGAAATTACATGGATAAATATTTTAGATAGCATTCCACATCCAAAATTCTGTTTTAATCATTTACCTACTCGAGGACGAGCAGGAATTAAGCTTGGCGATGCTTTATACGTCTCCAACGTATCTATTTTTTATTGTTCCATGCTATTATATTATCTGTTTTGGATGTTTTATATGCATTAATATGCTATTTTGTATTATTTTTGGGACTAACCTATTAACCTAGTGCCCAGTGCTAGTTCCTATTTTTCCCTGTTTTTGAGTTTCGCAGAAAAGAGTCGGCGTTCTGGGAACGAGGATCCCCAGACTTGCCTGCCTGCGGCCTGCGGCCTGCGGCGTGGCTCAGGTGGGGTCCCAGCGTGGCCCATCTTCATCAGCGCAAGCTCAAGACCCTCGCGAGGGGCCAAGCCTCGTGGGGCGGACGACAGGAAGCTTCCTCAGAGGCAGCCTCATCAGGCAGGCTCGCGAGGAGGCGGAGAGATCAATGCAAGGGTACCTCGCGAGGATCCCATGATGCAAGCCATGACGATCAAGGCCAGGCGGGCGCCAGGCGGGCGCCGGCCTACGCAGAGTCCTTGTTTCCCCTTTGGTGCAAAGGGGGCAAGCACAGGCCAAGGCATCAGGCAAAGGTTGCCATTCCGGTGCAACGAGACCAAGACCAGCAGAGCGGCAGGACGGAGGTCACCATGGAGCCCAGGACGGCGTCATCACTAGTGCTTTTGGCAGCCGAAGACCACCTTTGGTCAGGATAACTTGTACTACATGTTCCCCTTCAAAATGGCCAATTGTTGGCGCCCTTCCCGCTCAATTATTCGGGGAGAGGCCCAGGGCCTCTAGAAATAGAGCTAGCCACCACAGAGTAGAGACATCTAGAGACCAAGGAGGAAAGAGAGAGATCTGGTAGAACCCTAGCAGAGAGAAAGAGAGGCGACTGAACTCACCCTAGCAGTTCATCGCACCAGCTCAAGAACACCTCTCGCGAGGCTGTTCTTCCCTTGTACTATTCATCATCAGCCCCTGAGGCAATCCACCACGCCACACACAGGAGTAGGGTATTACACCACAACGGTGGCCTGAACCAGTATAAACCTCGTGTCTCTTGTATTGTTCATCATTTTCATCTTAGTTCGCACGAGAGGATCGGACGTAGATCGGTAGGGGAGATATCTCCACGCGCACCCCAGTGTTCGAACCTCAAGGGTCTGCCGAAACCCAAAATCTGACATTTGGCGCGCCAGGTAGGGGTGCGCCGGAGTCCTTCTTCCTCCGCGTCGCGTTCAGCCGCTTCGCCACCCAGATGTCAAGTAACCCGGATGCCAACTCCGACCGTTGGGCGGCCCGGCCACGCTGTGCCGCCGTCTCAGGGCGACCTCAACCTTGCGCCTCAAGCAGCTCACGCTCCGCAGGGCGCTGCGGGACGCGGGCGACGCGGCCAGACGCCGCCTGCCCTCACGCCACGGCAGGTGCGGGCCGCAGCAAGGGCCTCGAACCACGCCGCTGCCACGGCGCCATACACCCGACGGGAGCAGGCGAACTCCAGGGCCGCGCTCACGGTGGCCCGAGAGCTAATACGGTGCCGCTTGCTGGAAGGCGGCCACGACATGTTGTTGGGCGAGTGGCCGAGCTCTTGGATGCCGCCGCCTCAGGAGCGCCCCCTTTTTGCATCCAGCTGCCGCCCCATATCCAGGACAGGTCGCACGCCGGCATTTTGCGCGCCCACGCGATTTTAGGCGGGCCCCAGGGCCGGTCCAGCGCCAACACCTCCGCTAGCACCGGGCGGGTGATCATGCCGGCCCCTCCCCAGGCCGGCGAAGGGATGCGCGCCGCGGCCTTTGTCCTCGGCGGACCACCGCGTCATCACATACAAGGCGACGCCCCAAGCCAGACTGCGTCGCATACGGGGTGCTACAGCGAGGTCCACGAGGTGGTCGCCCCGGAGGCCTATGTACCCTGCATGGTGGATCAAGGGCGCGAGCTGGAAGGAGGTCACGGCTCGTTCCTCGGGCCCGGCTGGGACGAGGAGGCATCAGAAGCTGAGCTCTTTTAGGAACCCCAAGAGAGCATCGACAATCGCGCTGACAGCAGCAACTATCGGGTACCACTCATCCATCAGGATCAAGCTTACGCTAACCATGGGTCGCAGGAGGTACATGTTGTCATAGCGGATGGCTGCCCCAACACTGCAGCCTCTTATCCCTCAGGAGGAGGGTGCAGGGGGCTGCAGGAAAGGGGCCGAGATTCGGACTCACCCTCGCGGCGGTCGGGCCAAGGTGTTCTCAGGAGGTAGGCCCTCCGCCGAGGAGGTGCCCCATGGCCTGCCCCCGGCGGGGGACCCGTGGTCGTCGGGGGAACCACTGGTGACCGCTCTACCCCATTGGCATCGTCCTTGGTTTCCGGTCGCCGTCAATGGCGGCAGAGTGAGGCTCAAGGTGGGGCCCTCGTCTAGCGACATGAAGCAAGGCCGGTACCTGTGAAGCTCGCTGCCCCGTGACACTCTCACGTAATAATGAGTGGGGCTGTACACACCCCGGAGTCTCAGGAGTGCTGGCCTCAGGCCTTGGGGCTCCCGCCCACGCCCAGTCATAGCACTTAGCTCCGCGCTAGTGAGAAGACGTTGAAGACTAGAGTATGTGCCGGACGCGGCTTTTTTGCTTTTCTTCTGCCTTCTTGCCTTTTTGCTTCTTCCTTGTCGGCAAGTTTCTTCGGTTGGATTTAAGTTGGATTTGAGTTTGAAGCTTGCGTGCATACGGGGAGGGGGTGTTTAGTCTCGTTCGAGCAATCTCTCGCGTTCTGGTTTTGGCTTTGCGTCCAAGGTTAACATCGCTTGCCCCCCCTCACGAGCCCCTCGCGAGCCAGGCCGGGCCAGGCACATTCACAACCAGGACCGCTGTCTCTGCACCCTCTCCGGAGGTCCTCATCACAGGATCCACAAGTTAATCAAAGACACCGAGGAGCAGCGCCCCCCGCAGGCCCGCTCGAGACTCGGCGGGGTCGGAAGGTACACAAGTCGGCTGACCCATCACCGGGTCGACAGCTACGTTCACACACAACATCACGCTTACCAGAGTACTAAGTGCAAACCTTTACATGAGGGGCTTCCCCTCCCAAAATGCTCTTACATCCTTCAGGGCCAAGCCCGAACTTTCTTTGTGCAGGTTAAGCGGCAGTAACGCGCGTTTAGTCGGTCATATCACTCACCGCGTCTTGGGCGTCATCAGAGGCATCACTGGCGCCGTCGGCATTCCCGCCGCTGCCGGCGGCATCTCCATCAACGCCAGGCTCGTCCACAACATCGCCTTCATTGGCGCCCACAACCACGCCGTCGTCATCAGACGCAAAGGCCCTGACAAGGGTGTCCACGTTGTCCTCCACCCACCGCGCCAGGTCACCCCATACGGCAGTGGGCACGGGTGCGATGGCAGCGTCGAAGTCGAAGTGGGGGTCCCTGTCCTGCAGATGGCTGAAGACGCGGGAGAAGGCACGCCCAAGCAAGGCTCGGCTCCTCTCTTCGACAAGCCAACGGGACCTCTCGGACCGGTTCACCAGAAGCGTCACCACATCGGTGAAAAATTGGAGGTTGTCGGCGTAGTTGACCTCGTGCAGCTCCCTAGCGGCAGCCTCGCAGATGTAGCCCAAAGTTGTGTTGGCCCTCTCTCGGAGCATTTGAAGCATGGAGGCGTGCACGTGCTCCAGAACCCACCGCCGACGGAGCTCATCCTCACTCCGCTGCGTGACAGCCTCGGCGACATCGACCCTCTGTTGAAGAAGAAGCAGCTCTGCCTGGGAAGAGGACAGCTCTGCCCGCACCTCACCAAGGGTGGCTGCGGAGGAATCCGCACGCCGCGTCTCTTCAACCAACTTGGCCTTGATGGCCGCTGTCCTGCCCTCAGCCTCGGCCCCGATCAACATCAACCTCGCCTCGTGTTTGCGCTCGAGGACCGAGCGAGCTCCCACCACACGGCGATCGACCTCTTCCTGGACCCGGGCTTCGCGCGCCGCAACGTCGTCCTCCGCCTGGGCCACCAGGCGCTCCCTAGTCTCCAACCGCTCCAGCTCAAGGCTGCGCTCGGCGGCCTCGAGCGCCAGTGCCTCCTCGCGCCTCTGGAGCTCTGCCCGGTCGACGGCGGCCTCCTGCATCGACCCAAGGGCCACGTGGCGCAGCTCTCTTTGCTGCTCCAGGGAGTCGCTCCGAGCTTGGAGCTCCCATACGCGCTCCTCCGCATCCTCGCGCCGTCGGTCTGCCTCCAGAGCCTCCTCGACGGCCCGGGAGCAGGCCTCCCGCGAGGCGGCCAACGACGCTTCGGCCTTCGCGTTGTCAAGGTCACGTTGATGACACGCGAGGGCAATGGCGACCTTCAGCTTGCGCCTCTCCTCAGCAAGGCACAGGCCTTCAGCCTCGAGGCGCACATCCTCGGCAGCAAGCTCTGCTCCGACCCGGTTCACCGCGTCCGCCGCCCCTGGAGGAACTCTTCACGAAGGGCATGATGCTCCCGAGCACACCTGAGCACATCTTCCACATCACCCTCTTCCGCTGGAGCATGCAGAGGGCCCCGAGGTGGTAAGCCCCCTTCAGGAGTAGGGCAGGGGGTTGCCGCCCCAGCCGTCACCGGATGGACCGCCCTAAGAGTCTGGCCCGGTGTCGATCCACCCACGAAGGAGGAGCCAAGGACAGACCTCAGCCATTCGCCTTCTATGACCAGAGAAGGGGCGCGGGGCAAGCCTAACGCGCCCCAAGAAGACTCGCGAAGAAAGGGCATCGGGAGAGCAAGCTCGAGGCGCCCTATGGAGCAGATCACCCCACCAACCGGTCCAGCGGCGAGGGCGCCACCCGAGCTCGGCGGACCCGGAGCTGGCAAAGGGGAGAAGCTACGGGGGCCGGCTCCTGGGTTGACTCGGTAGACTCATCAAGGCGGGACCTGAAGGGCCACAATCAGCCACAAGGATAACAAAGCAAATGAGCAGGGAAAGAAGAAGGCTTACTCTTCCATGGCAAAGTACTTCCTGCGCTTCAACAAGCGGCAAGGGCGGTCGCTGCCGCCTGAGACCTCCTTCCTCTTGCGAAGGGCCTCGAAGTCTACACGAAACCGACCCAAGCGCCTGGGGCGGGGGTCGGCCTGGGGCGCAGAAGAAGCCTCAGGATTGTCGGTGCCGGAGGAGTCAGCTTTGGGGGCACCGTCGGGCGTCACCTCACGAAGAACGGCTGGGGGCTCAGGAGCCCCGGCCTCAGGAGTCGAAGGCCAAAACCCTGCATCAACCACCGCCCCAGGGCGGGCCTCGGGAGACATCGCCTCCGAGGCTTCACGCGGCGCCACCACCTCGACATCAGCCACTTCAGCCCCCGTCGGCTCTCTCCCTGCTCTGTCACCTAAGGAGGGACCGCTGTGGGCGGCAGGGGGAACAACCACGACAACTGGGTTCTCGCGCGGCCCCGTGAGGCCACCGGGCGTAGCCCCCACTCGTCGAAGCTGGGCATCTGCTTCACGAAATCAGCCCTGCCAGAACAAAGGTACAGAAGGACGCCACCGCTCCATAGGCTGCCTGGGGAAGGATCACCAGTCAAGACCAAAAGCACCGTCCGCAGCACTTCGGACGCCAAATCCTCCTCCTGAAGCCGCATGTGATCTCTGCGCCCCGCAAAGTCCCACATTCGGTGAGAGTGGCACTGGAGAGGAGCAACGCGACACAGAAGGAACTCCCTCACCACCTTGGGCGCTGTCACGTTGTGCGCCCTCAAACTTTCGAAGCGGCGCCAGACGAAAGTGAGCCGGGGGCTCGCGAGCGATTCATGACCCCAGCCTAGGTTGGGAACAGCAGGCAAGGTCGGGTGCGAGAGCAAGGGGCTGGGCACCCCGACATCCACATACAGCCACCGCTCTCTGAACCTGGCCTGAGAAGGCGGAAGGCTGAAGTCAATCCCTGAAGCAGCCGTCTCAGGCACGGCGAAGAAGCTTACACACCCCGAGCACTGGGTGGGATCGCTCAGGCGCAGAGAAAAGAAGTGGCACAGCAGGGCAACAGAAGGAGGGATGCCTATCATCACCTCGCACACGAAAGCAAAGACAGCCAAAAGGGTGATGGACTCCGGCCCGAGGTGCATCATGTGGATCTAATAATGGGAGAGCACAACATTGAAGAAAGCAGAAAAGGAGGGAACCAGACCCGCCCATAAGGCATTGGCGAAGAGTCGGACCTCCGTGATGGTTCTAGCAAGAAAGGCGCGGGATGCGGGCCAAACTGTGGTCCGACCGCACTCGTTGAAGATGGAAGCAAGGGCGGAGTGGACCTTGTCCAAGGCTTCCGGGTTGAGTATGATTGACCAATCAACAGCGGGGGCTGCCGCTGGAGGTGCGCAGGACGAAGGCGCGGGCTTCTTCCCCCGTCCCTTCTTTGTCGGCGCCATGGCATTAGGGGAAGGGGAAGAGCTCGAGCCGGATTGGCGGCGGAGGTTGGAGCTCGGAGAAGAAGGAAAGATAGGAGGCGAGCGGGCAGCCAAAGGAGGAACAACTGTGTGCAACTACAGGTCCGCTTAGCCGGGCGCATAGCAAGGCGTCGTGGGAAGTGCAGACGCCCACGCCCAATCAACTGCCACGCGGCACCCAAGGCCACAGGCTATTAGGGCCCGCGGCGCTTCACACTTGCCCCTTCGCTTCTCTGCTAAGCCAAGCCCGCGCGCGCCTTGGGCCCGGGGGCTACTGTTGGCGTTCTGGGAACGGGGGTCCCCAAACTTGCCTGCCTGCGGCCTGCGGCGTGGCTCAGGTGGGGTCCCAGCGCGACCCATCTTCATCAGCGCAAGCTCAAGACCCTCGCGAGGGGCCAAGCCTCGCGGGGCGGACGACAGGAAGCTTCCTCAGAGGCAGCCTCATCAGGCAGGCTCGCGAGGAGGCGGAGAGATCAATGCAAGGGTACCTCGCGAGGATCCCATGAGGCAAGCCATGACGATCAAGGCCAGGCGGGCGCCGGCCTGCGCAGTCCTTGTTTCCCCTTTTGGTGCAAAGGGGGCAAGCACAGGCCAAGGCATCAGGCAAAGGTTGCCATTCCGGTGCAACGAGACCAAGACCAGCAGAGCGGCAGGACGGAGGTCACCGTGGAGCCCAGGACGGAGTCATCACCAGTGCTTTTGGCAGCCGAAGACCACCTTTGGTTAGGATAACTTGTACTACATGTTCCCCTTCAAAATGGCCAATTGTTGGCGCCCTTCCCGCTCAATTATTCGGCGAGAGGCCTAGGGCCTCTATAAATAGAGCTAGCCACCACATAGTAGAGACATCTAGAGACCAAGGAGGAAAGAGAGAGATCTGGTAGAACCCTAGCAGAGAGAAAGAGAGGCAAGTGAACTCACCCTAGCAGTTCATCGCACTAGCTCAAGAACACCTCTCGCGAGGCTGTTCTTCCCTTGTACTATTCATCATCAGCCCCTGAGGCAATCCACCATGCCACACACTGGAGTAGGGTATTACACCACAACGGTGGCCCGAACCAGTATAAACCTCGTGTCTCTTGTGTTGTTCATCATTTTCATCTTAGTTCGCACGAGAGGATTAGACATAGATCGGTAGGGGAGAGATCTCCGCGTGCACCCCAGTGTTCGAACCTCAAGGGTCTACCGGAACCCGAAATCCGACAAAAAGGAATACCATATGGAGTCCAAACAGAATAAAACCTTCGCAACAATTTTTCTTGGACTAGAAGACAACCAGGAGACTTGGAGATGAAGTCAGAGGAGCCACGAGGCGGCCACAAGGCCAGAGGGCGCGCCCCCCACCCTTGTGGGCTTCTCGTGAATCTCCTGACCTAATTCTTTTGCCTATATATTCCCATATATCACCAAACCACCAGAGGCATCCATGAAAACACTTTTCCACCACCGCAACGTTCTCTACCCATGAGATTCCATCTAGGGACCTTTTCCGGCACCCTGCCGGAGGGGGGTTCGATCATGGAGGGCTTCTACATCAACCCTATTGCCCTTCCGATGAAGCATGAGTAGTCTACCACAGACCTACGGGTCCATAGCTAGTAGCTAGATGGCTTCTTCTCTCTCTTTGATTCTCAATACCATGTTCTCCTCGATGTTCTTGGAGATCTATTCGATGTAATACTTTTTGCGGTGTGTTTGCCGAGATCCGATGAATTGTGGATTTATGATCAACTTATCTACGAATATTATTTGAATATTCTCTGAATTCTTATATGCATGATTTGATATCTTTGTAATTCTCTTTGAACTATCGATTTGGTTTGGCCAACTAGATTGGTTTTTCTTGCAATTGGAGAAGTGCTTAGCTTTGGGTTCAATCTTGCAGTGTCCTTTCCCAGTGACAGTAGGGGCAGCAAGGCACGTATTGTATTGTTGCCATCAAGGATAAAAAGATGGGGTTTTCATCATATTGATTGAGTTAATTCCTCTACATCATGTCGTCTTGCTTAATGTGTTACTCCATTCTTTATGAACTTAATACTCTAGATGCATGTTGGATAGCGGTCGATGTGTGGAGTAATAGTAGTAGATGCAGAATCATTTCGGTCTACTTGACATGGGCGTGATGCCTATATTCATGATCATTGCCTTAGATATCGTCATAACTTTGCGCTTTTCTATCAATTGCTCGGCAGTAATTTGTTCACCCATCGTATTATTTGCTATCTTGAGAGAAGCCTCTAGTGAAACCTAGGCCCCGCGGGTCTATTTTCCATCATATAAGTTTCTATTTCCCATCATATTAGTTTTTGATCTAATATTTTGCAATATTTTACTTTCCGATCTATAAACCAAAAATATAAAAAAATATTTACCTTATCGTTTATCTAACTCTATCAGATCTCACTTTTGAAAGTAACCATGAAGGGATTGACAACCCCTTTATCGCGTTGGGTGCAAGTTGTTTGATTGTTTGTGCAGGTATTCGGTGATTTGTGTGTTGTCTCCTACTGGATTGATACCTTGGTTCTCAAACTGAGGGAAATACTTATCTCCACTTTGCTACATCACCCTTTCCTCTTCAAGGGAAAAACCAACACAAGCTCAAGAATTAGCAACCATCTCATTGAAAGATGGGACACCTTTGCCTCTATCAATTTGTTTACATGTGGGGCAGGGCCAATCAGTTGACATGATCAATGCCATCTACATCCAACACAATGAGGAGGAAAAGGAAATAAAATAGTCATATACAACCAGTTCAAAATTTGTACATATGAAAAGAAAACCAGTACATGGGTTGATCGGGGGAGGTGGCTTACGATTTAAATAAAAATCGATGGTGGGGATGACGCTTCTATCAATGGGAGACCAGGTACTGATGAAACAAAGTACAAACTCCCTCTTTAGGAGTACAGATGTTGAGTACAGAACAATAAGATGGTCATAGAAAAAGAAACGGAAAAAAGGAAACCAAAAAAGAAATATAGAAATAAAGAAAAATGTGTGCACGTGTTAAATGGGCCAGCTAACTTTGATTATTATTGATGCTTTGGTAAGACATTATTTGACATGGGTATACATAGTGGAAAGCAAAGAAAGTTTGGATTTAGTTGGGCCTTGGATTTTCTCAAGATTAATTTAAATGAGTTAATACATGATTGTTTTGAGAAAGTCCCGATTTGATTGAGTTAATGCACGCGTCAGATGGGCATGCCCAAATTTTCCGCGCTTGACCGAAAGGTCGTCTGTAAGACACTTGTGGGCATAATATAGAGTTTGCCGAGGGGTTGGTGGGAGTGAGGCAAGCTACCAAATCTTCCTTTAGGAATAGAGATTCTTTCGTCGTTCTTTTTCCACGCGTGCCGGAAGAGCTGGGGGAAACTTTGGATTTGTTGACATGTGAGGCGATAAGGAAAGCTTTGGTTTACTCTAATTTGTTTAGGGAAGTTGGATTGTTTACATGTGAGGAAGGTCCGGATCGGTTGACATGATCAATGTCATCTACATCCAACATAGTGAGGAGGAAAAGGAAATAAAATAGTCAAATTCAATCGATTCAAAATTTGTATGTGTGAAAAGAAAACCAGTACATGGGTTGATCGAGGGAGGTGGCTTATAGGTGGTGGGGACAACACTTCTATTGATGGGAGACCGGGTACTAATGAAACAAAGTATGGATCAGTTGTCAGACCAAGAGAGGCTGGCCACATAATCCCATCTGCGCCTTGTGCTTGCAACCTCCTAAAAGTGCCTCCCATCTCTTATCAGTATGCCTCTTTGCTAGGGAAATTTGGCACTTAACCATTAGTATACTAGATCTCCTACAACAACTTTGTAACATTGGCAATGAGGACAAGATGGACCGGTGGCAATGTTCTTCTGTGGGTATGCACAAGGAAACGTCGAAGTCTTGGAGATTTATGATGGCTCTTGTTTCCTAGATTCTATGGAAGGAGAGAAATGAATTTTCTTTCTTCAGAAACACGTCATGTACCTCTACGCGGTTGTTCAAAAAAATTGAGGCTAAAGACTGGGTGGACGCTGGCCAGCGGCGAGTCTCTGCACTAGTAGAGAGACCTCTAGAACCAGACTAATGTTCTGAATTAAATTTTCTCCTACAAACAATACCCCCCCCCATTTGATCTTACTTTGTAACCCTTTTTTCGTCTATACGCAATGAAAAGCAGTGGCCCTGCCTTTTCGTAAAAATTGTTGAATCATGTCCAACGAGCCATGGCCATGGCCAAAATCACAGTTTTAACCCTTTGAAGAAAGTTCAGCGCAATTTCATCTTTGTTTCAAAATTTAGCTTGATTTGACCCTTTTTGTTCATACACGCCGGTAGTAGGTTTTGCTCGGGCTACCGCCCTAGTCAACGATGGTAGATACGTGTCCATGCCTTCTGGTCGTGCCTACATGGCAAAGGAGCTTCTGCCAATGACCTTGGTGATAGCCTTCTAACTATACTGCCAAGGGCCAATGATGGTAGACCCCTGAAGGGGGTAAGTTGCCAGCAGGGCTACGGGTGAGCCACCCCAACCCACACACACAGCCCTCAGGTGGTCGTGCGATGAACGGAGCAATGCGCTATGCCTCTGTCACTCGTCCCCTTCAATCCCCCCTCAAATCCCTCCCTAAGCTTTGGATATTTTTTTCGTGGATCTTGCCTTCCTACGTAGATCAAGGTAATCTCCAATGATTCTTACAATTATTTTGGTCAAATCTTGTTCCGTTTGGTGCATTCTATAACACTAGGTGAAACCATACTTCATGTTGGATCATTATATTCTGGCCATGTTATTCGTAGGTGAAACCGTAGTTAATTTTAGATGCAAATGATTAACATTGTGTGGTTGAATCACATATAGCCATTGACTTGGATTTGAGATGAATTTTTTTATTTGACTAAACATATGAATGATTTACATCTATGTTGAAGTTCTAGTTCTCTCGGTTGTTATATATGTTGATTGTGGCTATCCCTATGCTTGCTTTTTAAGTGATATAGGTTAAAATGCTATTGTTGGTCATGTACATGGGTTGTTGTGATATTTTTATCTAGGGATAATTGGTTTTATACTTTTATAACCTTAATTGTGTCCCCTCGTCAGGATTGCCCCTAGTTTCTGAAAACATGTGGTCTTGCCCAACCCACTTTGGTGTCTTGTGCTTTTTCCCTTTAACCGTTTGAACGTAACTTTGAAAACTTCATAAATAATTCATACTAAATCGGAAACATGCAAATAAGATGCCAAAATGTTCGGAAAAGCATCACTTGTATGTCAATGTCACTTGCATTCTTCACAAAAGTGTTGGTAAGTACCCATCCGAGTTTTACCTATTATCATACCACCATGAATAGTAAAATCTAAAAAAACGTTGGTGGCAAAGAATGACAAATGTTTCAAGTTCTTGCCAAGTTTAATTAGGGAATGACATTCGTGGAAGTCGTGGCAAAAAAATTATATTGTAGATTGTGTTTTTTGCCACGACTTCCACGAATGTCATTCCTTGATGAAACTTGGCAAGCACTTAAAACATTTGTCATTCTTTTGCACCAACTTATTTTTTGAATTTTTTGAATTTTTTTAGTTTTTACTGTTCATGGTGGTATGATAAGAGCTAAAACTTGGATGGGCACTTACCAACACTTTTGTCATGAATGCAAGTGACATTGACATACAGGTGATGTTTTTCCAAACATTTTGGTATCTTATTTGCATTTTTCTGATTTAGTATGAATTAGTTATGAAGTTTTCAAAGTGAAGGTCAAAGGGCAAAAGCACAAGACACCAAAGTGGGTTGGGCAAGACCACGTGTTTCCAGAAACTAGGGTCAATCCTGGCGAGAGGGGGACACAACTAAGGGTATGAAACCAATTATCCCTTTTATCTATGGATGTGAGTGAAGCCATGTATAATGTGAAAAATATTTTGATCTTGTTGGCATTGAGCAAAGTTTTCATATGTGTTGTTGTCATGTACTTATGATATTGAGTGTTTGCTTATAGTGAATGTCATGTATATGGGTGTATTTTTTAATGTACATGGGTGTTTTTTATATGCATGGGTGTATTTTTGGTCATGTACATGGGTGTATTTTTTTAATGACAAAATTGTGTCCATTTTGATCGTCCATCCGGTGTTGTTGGCAAACCATGTATACCATGAAACAAGGTGCATTTTGATCGTTTGTGCTTTGATCACGTTGGATGAACCATTCATTGCCCTCGTTCATGCTCTGAATGTGGAGATAGCTCAACTAAGTCTTGTATATTGCACTGAGGTGTGTCTTCCTTTTGATGAATACAGTCCAATGTTCAGAGGCTTCTTAGGATGTGCCTATCGGCCATAGATTTTGCCTTTGCACCTTTTCATAGTAGCAGAAAAGACCGCTTAAAATACAACTCGCGTTTGCACAGTGTTGCTGAAAAAGCGTGTATACCATGAATTCAAGTTCAGTTTAATCGTCGTGCTTCAATTGGACAAACCGTTCATTCCCCTAGCTTGTGCTTTGAACCTGCAAATAAAGTGGAGGAGCAAGCCAAAAAAACAACAAGCAACTAGAAATGAACTGAAATAAATAAAACTAACAAAGGAAACATGTAACATCCCAAATTTTCAATTTGGAATGTTATACATAGATCATTCTTGCATATCATATTTTATTGCATTTCGTCTCACGATCCTCGAAATCCTAAGCAACTGAAGGACCCTCGGAGAGAGTTGGGGATTTCCCCGGTTTTCAAATTTGTTTTTATCAAATATTGAAACGAGGATTTTTGGTTTTACTTATTTCTCTCTCCGAAAATATTTCATATTAAAGTATATGAGAGGAGATAATATGACTTCTCCAAAATAATTGAAATATTTGAGGAAAAATATTAAAATCAAATATTTGTTTTTATTTGGATTTTATTGCAATTTTGTTTGCATTAGAAAAATTGCACGTTTTCAAAATTGCATTTTAGGGCCAAGAAAATGTTCATCTCGTTCAAAATATTTTATTTAGACAGTGAAAATTTGTTTTGGCATTTTTAGATTTTTATTTTATTTTTCTAGGATTTTTTTGCTGTTCGGCGGAATTGTTTAAAAAAAGTCTTCGGGCGCCGACTGGGCCAAAACCCAGCCGGGCCGGCCCATCTTCCCCGCCGCCTCGTCCCGCGCCAGGACAACGCCGCCGCCGACTCGGACGGAGTCCAAGCCGGACTCCGCCTCCCCGCCGTCTTGCCCCCTCCCGAAGCCACCCCCCCTCCCCTCTTTAAATACCCAAGCCCCCCCCCCACCACCACCCACCCCGCCGCCCGCAGCCCCGCCACGCGCCGCGCCGCTGCCTCTGCCGTGCCTTGCCGCCGCGCTCCGCGCCGCGTCGCCTCGCTTCACCGCCTCGCCTCGCCGCCTCGCCCCGCCGCCGCTCCCGCGTCTCGCCGGACCCGACGAGGTAGCCGTTCGCCGCTTGGTTTTATTTTTAAAAGAAACTATTTCGGTTTTTTGTTTTGAAAAACCTAGTTCGTTTTTAGATCGGTTCGCCGGTTTTTCCCGGTTTCTTCTCTTTAGTGGGACGTTCGTCCGTACATTCGTTTTAACGAACGGTTTTCGCTCGTTAGTTACAGACAACGAACGCTCATTCGTTAGCCTGCTTGTCAGCTTTCTTTTATCGGATTTTTCTGTGATTATTTCTGATCGCGATTTCTGATCCGATTTCCGTTTCAGTTTATCTTCTCGCTCGTTTACCGGAATCAGGCGTTTCAAGCGCCTATATCTTCTTCTCGAGACCCTCTTTCTGTTTAATCAACTTAAACAAGATTTTGCAACTGTAAAATTTGACCTTAGTCCAGATTAGTAAACAGATCTTGTTTCTTTCGCCGTTTGAGTTTCGTTGCTCCGTTTGATTTGATTCTTTTTGCAAACCGGAGTTCTTAAGTTGAACTTTCTAGTAGATCTTCTTATTTGATATTTACCCGTGCTTCTTTGCTTGATTGCTTATGTATGCTATTGTTTGTTTGCGATAGAATTCCCGGAGTGCGAAGCGTGTTATTTGGAGTCCCTAGGTTTCGCGGATCGTCAGCAAGGCAAGTAACACTTTGATCATACCCCTTTATCACCCAGTTTTTATGCATTAGTTCCAATCCTCAAACATTGCATGGTTAGGATGTCATTAACATGTGGGTTGGGAAGTAGTTGATGAGGTAGAACCTATTGCCCTGTTATATTCAAACCTTGGGAGTTACTTATACGAATTGCTTATATTGCTATGCTATGCTCGTAGACGTGGTTTGGGTGAGTGAAATCCATGACAGATGTGAGATTGTTAATTAATGGTTCAACTTAAGGTGGCAACTTGAATACACATCTGGGTGGATTGAGGCACCTGGAGAATCCAGTGTTTCCTGTATTTTTGCAAATCCCGGGGTTCCCTGTGATTTTCCTATGGACCGCCACCCAGGCTCAAAGGGAACTGAGATGATTCATGCTAGAAACTTCCGTGTGCAGCCACAAGCTATTATGGGCTCTAGCATAGTTGAGTAAGTTACGTGAAGCTCTTGAAGAGGTGGATCAGCAGGCAGAGGGTTGAAGGTTTGGTATGGTCTGCCCGGAGTAGAGAGTTAATGTTTCTGAAAGACTGTGTCTCGGTCATCCGTTTCTCAAACACCATGTGGTGCGAGAAATCCAATGGAGGCGATCGAGTCTTGTGGGGAAAAGTGCGCAAACCTCTGCAGAGTGTACAAACTAATCATGGTTAGCCGTGTCCCCGGTTATGGACATCTTGAGTATCTAGTACTTGGAGTATCTTAAGTATCTCATCACTTTTAACTTAATATTGTTGGGTTGATAATTACTTTAATTGGGATTGAGTTGGAGGAACCTTCTCAATGATGTTTCAACTACCATGATAGTTAAATTAAAATCTATTCCTTTGTTGTAGGGAAAAATTGGCTTTTCGCAAAAACTATAACCATAGAGCTTTCCACCAGCCAAATATGCATGTAGTGATAGCATTATTCTGTTCTTGCTCTACTGTGTTACTTTGCCAGCATATTCCATGTGCTGACCCGTTTTCGGGCTGCAACGTATTATGTTGTAGACTTTTCAGACGAGGAGTAAGGTTCGTTAGGTCGTTGCCGTGCAGCTCAGCTATGACGTTGGATTTGATGGACTCATTTTATCTTCCAAGCCTTCCGCTGTTATCGTATTAGATGGCCTTAAGCCATATTTATTGTAATAAGTTCTCTTTGGAGACATTCGATGTAATAAGTGTGTGATTGCTACTATGTTATAAATCCTCGAGTATTGTGTGTGTCAGCATTACCGATCCAGGGATGACACTGAAGCACAGAGACTTGACCGTTTGAGGCCGGGTCGCTACAAGATGGTATCAGAGCACACGCTGAGTGTAGGACACGACCACTAAGCTAAAGCCATAGATCACTATTCTCTTCTCATTTCTGACTCCTCTCCATTTTCCACTCTTTAGGATGGCGGATGCAAGGAACAAGTTTGCACAACCGGATGAAGACACACCTTTTGGACGACACTTGAAGGAAGTCACTAGGTACCTGAACATAGGAATACCAAGCTTCACCGGGACTTACAACGCCACTTTACCAGAAGAGGAGTGATGGATGATTCAAGTTCAAGTTCCAGGAAGGACCTTCACGCCAGTCACTAAGCCCATAGAGTTTTCCTTTGATGCACCAACCTGGAGTCTAGGAAAGAGTATGGCAGCTCACATCACCATGGGACGCATTGGAGAAGTTTACCAAAAGGAGCTTAAGGATACTATCTACCAGATCTGTGGGCGCCGAGATGAGCAATGGGAGATGATCAGCACCAGGAAAGATAGATCAATTGCAGCTTTCATCCAGGAACTAAACCAGCACATTCGACGCCAGGAGAATCAAATGTGCGCAGGCATGATAGATCTGAAGAAGGCGAAGACAAGGATCATCGAACTGGAAGAAGAACTTAAGTCTACACGTGATGGATACGAGGAGGAAATTGCGACACTATTGGAGAAGAATGACGACCTGATTAAGAAGATCGGAGTATTCATGGGAGACCCGCACCAGTAGAAGAAGATGAAGAACCCAAGGAGATCCGTCAGGAGGACTACATCATCATCAACGACACCGACTCCGACCTTAGCGATGATGACTTTGAAGATGAAGTTGGAGCAGATATCATGGAGTCTTCAACCGAGGAATATTTTTAGTAGACCACCACATCAGTAGTAGTATTCCACCATGTAAATAGTGTAGTCGAGCACTTTTGCGATAGTTCTAGACCGATTGTATGCCCTTGCTTGATTGATTGAGTGAAATGATTGTGTTTGTCTCATGTGCATATGGGTAGTGCTTTCTCATTAGACCTCATTCTATTCTAATCTCTGCCCTCTAAACCCATCAGATGCCTCCGAGACGTGACCCCGGATTTCGCTTTCCCACCGGAGCTCACTCAGTTGATCCAGCAGCAGAATACCCTGATGCAGTTGTTAGTCCAGAACCATGGCAACAACAACAACAACAACAATCCACCACCACCACCACCAGTTGACAACTTAGCCCATTTTCTGAGGTTGCAACCGCCGGTGTTTTCTAGTAGCACCGAGCCTATAGTAGCAGATGATTGGCTCCGCAGGATTGGAAGGGAGTTAACCACTGCAGGATGTACCGATGCCGAGAAGGTGCGTTTTGCCGCACATCAGTTGGATGGACCAGCAGCCTCATGGTGGGAGAATTACACTGTCACCTACCCTATAGCCACGGTGACATGGGACCAGTTTCAGCAAGCCTTCCGTACAGCCCATGTCTCAACTGGAGCTATGAGTATGAAGAAGCGTGAGTTTCGCAACTTACGCCAGGGGAACCGTACTGTGGCTCAGTACGCGGATGAGTTTAGCAAGTTATCTCGCTATGCCCCTGATGATGTGGCCACAGATGCCGCAAAGCAGGAGAAGTTTATGGAAGGGCTGAATGATGAGATGAGCATGCAGTTGATGGTGGCAACATTCAACAACTACCAGGAGTTGGTAGATAAGGCTCTTATGATTGAAGGGAAGCAGCAGCAGATTGAGAACCGTAAGAGGAAGTATGGACAAGGGAGGTATAACTCAGGAGCTCAGCAGAAGCCTCGCCTAACCCCGAACTCGGGAGGACTTGTTCATAACCATGGAGGCCACACCCATAATGGAGGAAGTAACCATAATCATACTGGCCCAAGGAATGGGAATGGGAATGGAGCAAGCAACAATCAGAACCGCCCCAATCCAGCCACACCCACCAAGAGAGACCTAAGCCACGTTACTTGTTTCAAGTGCGGGAAGACTGGACACTATGCCACGGAGTGCCCTGAAGGGAAGAATGGAAACGGAAATGGGAGCGCTGGGAAGAAGCCCAATCCATTCAACAAAGGACAAGTGAACCACGTTAACGTGGAGGAGGTTGAAGAGCAGCCAGACGCGGTTATAGGTAAGTTTTTGGTTAAGTCATTTACCGCTCTTGTTCTTTTTGATACTGGTGCATCGCATTCATACATATCAAGAGAATTCATGGATAAGTTTAAACTACCGACCCAAACCCTTAGGACCCCTCTGTTAGTAAGTTCACCTGGAGCAGAGTATATGGCTAGTCGATGGTGCGACCAGATACCCTTAACCATTGGCAACCATGTTTTTCCGTCCGACCTAATTATCTTGGAGTCACAAGGATTGGATGTGATATTAGGAATGGACTGGATGTCAAAGTACGGAGGAAGCATTGACTGTGTTAGTAGTCAATTTGTCTCACCACCCCTGAGGGAAAAAGGATCAAGTATGTATCTAGGCATGCGCCAAGAAGTAGCCAAGTAAATACCCTCACGGGAGTTGTTCAGGAGGAAGTGCCTGTAGTAAAGGATTACCCGGATGTTTTCCCAGAGGAGTTACCAGGCATGCCATCGGATCGAGATATCGAGTTTTTGATAGAGCTATTGCCAGGCACAGGGCCAATATCCAAGAGACCCTATCGGATGCCCGCGAATGATCTGGAGGAGATTAAGAAACAGATCAAGGAGTTATTGGAGAAAGGTTACATTCGACGGAGTTCATCACCATGGGGAGCCCCAGTGCTTTTGGTTGAGAAGAAGGATAAGTCCCTAAGAATGGTTGTTGATTATCGGGCCTTGAATGAAGTGACGATCAAGAACAAGTACCCATTGCCAATGATCAATGATCTGTTTGACCAGCTACAAGGAGATAAGGTGTTTTTGAAGATCGATCTGCGATCAGGATACCATCAGTTGAAGATACGAGAGAAGGATATACCAAAGACAGCATTCACCACACGGTACGGGTTATACGAATATACGGTCATGTCGTTTGGACTGACTAACGCCCCTGCCTATTTCATGAGCATGATGAACAAGGTGTTCATGGAATATTTGGATAAGTTTGTTGTGGTGTTCATTGATGATATAATGGTATATTCGAAGAATGAAGAGGAGCACAAGGAGCATTTGCGTTTAGTTCTCGAGAAACTCAGGGAACATCAGTTGTATGCCAAGTTCAGCAAATGCGAGTTTTGGTTGAAGGAAGTCGGATTCCTTGGACATGTTATATCAGGAGAAGGTATAGCAGTAGACCCCACCAAGGTTCAGTCAGTCACTGAATGGTTGGCACCCACTTCAGTTAGCGAGATCCGCAGTTTTCTTGGACTCGCAGGATACTATCGGAGATTCATTGAGAATTTTTCCAAGATCGCGAAGCCAATGACAGAATTATTGAAGAAGGATACCAAGTTTAAATGGACGGAAGATTGCGAGGCAACTTTCCAGGAGCTGAAGAAACGTTTGACTACAGCCCCAGTGCTGACACTGCTAGATATTCGTAAGGATTTCCAAGTGTATTGCGACGCCTCTCGCCTAGGACTTGGAAGCGTGCTTATGCAGGACGAAAGAGTTGTTTCGTATGCCTCATGACAACTAAAACCACACGAGTTGAATTATGCCACGCATGATTTGGAGCTAGCAGCCGTAGTGCATGCGTTGAAGACTTGGAGACATTACCTTATTGGAAACCATTGTGATGTGTACACGGATCATAAGAGTTTGAGGCACATTTTCACACAGAAGGAACTGAACCTTAGGCAGAGGAGATGGTTGGAGCTTATAAAGGATTATGACATGAAGCTTCACTATCATCCAGGAAAGGCCAATGTCGTAGCAGACGCTTTGAGCCGGAAGAGTTATGCTAATACCCTAGAGAGCACGGGATTGCTGAAGGAGTTAGCAGAGGATCTCCGGGAACTTCAATTGGAGATTGTTCCTAGAGGTTTTGTTGCAACAATGGAGGTTCAGTCTACATTGTTGGGAAAGATTCGAGAAGCTCAGAAGGATGACAAAGAGATTGCGAGATAAAAGAGAGAATGAGCGAAGGAAAGGCCAAAGGTTTTCATGAGGATGAGCACGACACCTTATGGTTTGAGGACCGTGTTTATGTGCCCAATAACACAGAGATCAGGAAATTAATACTTCAGGAGGCTCATGACTCACCATACTCGATACACCCCGGAAACACCAAGATGTATTTGGATTTGAAGGAACGTTTCTGGTGGACAGGGATGAAGAAGGATATCGCCGAGTATGTAGCCGTATGTGATGTATGTCAGAGAGTGAAGGCAGAGCATCAAAAGCCAGCAGGATTGCTACAGCCTATGCCGATACCCGAATGGAAGTGGGATAAACTTGGCATGGATTTTATCACCGGATTACCAAGGACCAAATCAGGTTATGATTCTATATGGGTAGTAGCTGACTGCTTGACCAAAGTGGCACACTTTATCCCAGTGAAAACAACTTATACTAGTGCAAAGTTGTCCAAGATATATATGACCAGGATCGTATGTCTGCATGGAGTTCCGAGGACCATCGTATCAGATAGAGGAACACAGTTTACCTCAAAGTTTTGGCATCAGCTGCACCAGACTTTGGGAACGAGATTGGAGTTCAGTACAGCATTTCACCCGCAGACAGATGGACAGACCGAGAGAGTCAACTAGATTCTGGAGGACATGTTGAGGGCCTGTGCGCTAGATTATGGATCTAGTTGGGATGACAATATGCCTTACGCAGAGTTCTCATACAACAATAGTTACCAAGCCAATCTGAAGATGGCACCGTTCGAATCCCTGTATGGACGAAGGTGCAGAACACCATTGATGTGGGATGAAGTTGGAGACCGACAGTTGTTTGGACTAGACTTGATCAAAGAGTCTGAGGAGAAGGTTAAACTGATTCGAGATAGACTGAAGATAGCTCAGTCCAGACAGAAGAGTTATGTAGATTCAAAACGCAAGGAGGTAACCTATGAAATTGGAGATAGAGCATATCTGCGAGTATCACCTTTGCGAGGAGTGAAACGTTTTGGAGTTAAAGGAAAGTTAGCCCCGAGATTTGTAGGACAGTATCATGTTTTGGAACGGATGGGAGAAGTTGCCTATAAGTTGGAGTTACCTGAAGGACTGTCAGGAGTTCACGATGTGTTTCACGTTTCCTAGTTGAAGAAGTGCCATGCTGAGATGGCCGATATACCACTAAGATATACCGTACCCTTGGAGGCGATTCACTTGGACAATGATTTGACTTATGAGGAGAAGCCAGTCAAGATTTTGGAGTTTGCCAGTCGAGTCACCCGCAGCAAGGTTATCAAGTTTTGCAAAGTTCAGTGGAGCCACCATACCGAAGATGAAGCCACCTAGGAACGAGAGGATGATCTTCGCAAAGACCACCAACACCTATTTTCTAGCCAACCCGAATCTCGAGGGCGAGATTCATCTGAAGGGGGGTAGGTTTGTCACATCCCAAATTTTCAATTTGGAATGTTATACATAGATCATTCTTGCATATCATATTTTATTGCATTTCGTCTCGTGATCCTCAAAATCCTAAGCAACTCAAGGACCCTCGGAGAGAGTTGGGGATTTCCCAATTTGATTTTTATCAAATATTGAAACGAGGATTTTTGGTTTTAATTATTTTTCTCTCCGAAAATATTTCATATTAAAGTATATGAGAGGAGATAATATGACTTCTCCAACATAATTGAAATATTGGAGGAAAATATTAAAATCAAATATTTGTTTTTATTTGGATTTTATTGCAATTTTGTTTGCATTAGAAAATTTGCACGTTTTCAAAATTGCATTTTAGGGCCAAGAAAATGTTCATCTCGTTCTAAATATTTTATTTAGACGGTGAATTTTTTTGGCATTTTTAGATTTTTATTTTATTTTTCTAGGATTTTTTTGGTTCGGCGGAATTGTTTAAAAAAAGTCTTCGGGCCCCGACTAGGCCGAAACCCAGCCGGGCCGTCCCATCTTCCCCGCCGCCTTGTCCCGCGCCAGGACAGCAACGCCGCCGCCGCCGACTCGGACGGAGTCCGAGCCGGACTCCGCCTCCCCGCCGTCTTGCCCCCTCCCCAAGCCACCTCCCCCTCCCCTCTTTAAATAGACAAGCCCCCCCCCCCGCCACCATCACCCACCCCGTCGCCCGCAGCCGCACCGCCGCCGCTGCAAGCCGCCTCGCCTCGCCGCCACCTCGCCGCCTCTCCCCGCCGCCGCTCCCCCGTCTCGCCGGACCCGACGAGGTAGCCGTTCGCTGCCGTTTTTTTTAAGAAACCGTTTCGGTTATTTTTGAGAAACCTAGTTCGTTTTTTTAGATCGGCTCACCGGTTTTTCCCGGTTCTTCTCTTTAGTGGGCGTTCGTCCGTACGGTCGTTTTAACGAACGGTTTTCGCTCGTTAGTTACAGACAACGAACGCTCGTTCGTTAGCCTGTTCGTCAGCTTTCTTTTATCAGATTTTTCCGCGATTATTTCTGATCGCAATTTCTGATCCGATTTCCGTTTCAGTTTATCTTTTCGCTCGTTTATCGGAATCAGGTGTTTCAAGCGCCTATATCTTCGTCTCGAGACCCTCTTTCTGTTTAATCAACTTAAACAAGATTTTGCTACTGTAAAATTTGACCTTAGTCCAGATTAGTAAACGGATCTTGTTTCTTTTGCCGTTTGAGTTTCGTTGCTCCGTTTGATTTGATTCTTTTTGCAAACCAGAGTTCTTAAGTTGAACTTTCTGGTAGATCTTCTTATTTGAGATTTACCCATGCTTATTTGCTTGATTGCTTATGTATGCTATTGTTTGTTTGCAATAGAATTCCCGGAGTGCGAAGCGTGTTATTTGGAGTCCCTAGGTTTCGCAAATCATCAGCAAGGCAAGTAACACTTTGATCATATCCCTTTATCACCCAGTTTTTATGCATTAGTTCCAATCCTCAAACATTGCATGATTAGGATGCCATTAACATGTGGGTTGGGAAGTAGTTGATGAGGTAGAACCTATTGCCCTGCTATATTCAAACCTTGGGAGTTACTTATATGAATTGCTTATATTGCTATGTTATGCTCATAGACGTGGTTTGGGTGAGTGAAATCCATGACAGAGGTGAGATTGTTAATTAATGGTTTAACTTAAGGTGGCAACTTGAATACACATCTGGGTGGATTAAGGCACCCGGAGAACCCAGTGTTGCCTGTATTTTTGGATATCCCGGGGTTCCGTGTGATTTTCCTATGGACCGCCACCCAGGCTCAAAGGGAACTGAGATGATTCATGCTAGAAACTTCCATGTGCAGCCACAAACTATTATGGGCTCTACCATAGTTGAGTAAGTTATGTGAAGCTCTTGAAGAGGTGGATCAGCAGGTAGTGGGTTGTAGGTTTGGTATGGTCTACCCGGAGTAGAGAGTTAATGTTCCTGAAAGACTGTGTCTCGGTCATCCGTTTCTCAAACACCATGTAGTGCGAGAAATCCAACGGAGGCGATCGAGTCTTGTGGGGAAAAGTGCGCAAACCTCTGCAGAGTGTACAAACTAATCATGGTTAGCCGTGTCCCCGGTTATGGACATCTTGAGTATCTAGTACTTGGAGTATCTTAAGTATCTCATCACTTTTAACTTAATATTGTTGGGTTGATAATTACTTTAATTGGGATTGAGTTGGAGGAACCTTCTCAATGATGTTTCAACTACCATGATAGTTAAATTAAAATCTATTCCTTTGTTGTAGGGAAAAATTGGCTTTTCGCAAAAACTATAACCATAGAGCTTTCCACCAGCCAAATATGCATGTAGTGATAGCATTATTATGTTCTTGCTCTACTGTGTTACTTTGCCAGCATATTCCATGTGCTGACCCGTTTTCGGGCTGCAACGTATTATGTTACAGACTTTTCAGACGAGGAGTAAGGTTCGTTAGGTCGTTGCCGTGCAGCTCAGCTATGCCGTTGGAGTTGATGGACTCACTTTATCTTCCAAGCCTTCCGTTGTTATCGTATTAGATGGCCTTAAACCATATTTATTGTAATAAGTTCTCTTTGGAGACATTTGATGTAATAAGTGTGCGATTGCTACTCTATTATAAATCCTCGAGTATTGTGTGTGTCAGCATTACCGATCCAGGGATGACACTGAAGCACAGAGACTTGAACGTTTGAGGTCGGGTCGCTACAAAACACCACATATGCTATACAATTTATGGAATTGATACACCAGTTAATTGATATCATTCAGCAAATTGAAACACAACATACGCATCCTTCTTTTGGAGCAGTTATATTTCCCTACCCGTATAATGCAATGAGGTATGTTTTTGTTTTGACGAGTGCATTCCATTGTTCAAAGGTTGCTTTGAATGAACCTGTTGACCGCAAGCCACGGCTTCTCCTCTGCAACTATTCGTAGCAGCAGAAAAGACTAACTAAAGTGCTTTGAACGCGTAGATATACTCCCTCAATTGAGTCAAGTATAATGTAATGAGGCATTTTTTCCTTTTAGTGAGTACACTTCAATGTCCTAAGGCTACTTCAGATGTGTCTATCGGCCACGGGTCACAACTCTGCCACTATATCTATTTGCAACACCAGAAAACACTGCCTAAAGTATAGCATGCACTCATCTAGTGTTACTGGCAAGTACGGCTCGCACTCGTCTAGTGTTGCTGACAACCCACGTATACCATGAAACCAAGTGCACTTTGATCGCTCATGCTTTGACCACATTTGACAAACTATTCACTCCCCTTGTCGGTGCTTTGAACACATAGATATATTCCCCTCAAGGCCTCAACCGAGTCTTGTTTATTACAATGAGGTAAGTTTTTCTTTCAAAAATGTTGTATCACAATTCGGTGTCAGTTGATGCATTTAACCATTTTTATTGGTAAAATTTAATTCAAGTAGGAAAAACAAGAATGTTATGACTTTGGCAAACATAGATTACATAAAACACTTTCATTACTAATTATATTGCTTGATCATCAACTAAAATAATTAAAAAAAATTGTACAACAAATTTCATATGGTTACACGTTGAGTTCAAGAACTCAAAACTTCCACACGTTGAGTTAAGGACCACATGCAGATCTAGTGAGCAGCCAAGCACTACCAAAATTAAGAGACTCTAAGAATATTATAACAATGGCATTATGACAGTTTCAAATTGTTCAACAAATCTGATACTCCCACCATGATTTTTTCAGGTTTCTTACCACATGGGCCATGTGGTTACTCCTACCATAATTTGAATCTTAAATTTTTTATTAACCCTACCCAACCAATTTACAAATATATTAGAAATGCTAGTTGGTGAGTTAGGTTATAAATCACATGGATTTTTCTCCATAATAGGCGCACACAAAGGGCATGACATGAGTAAGTGCTAGTTTCATCTTTGTTACAAAAGTAGCACTTATTGTTACCATTCTAGTTGCAAAGGTAATCCTTTGTTAAAAACAATCTTACAAAGGTATCAAACTAATATACTGTGTGACAGGGATAATACCTCACTTGGTTTTGTTCTTTCCGTTAGTCCATTTTCTTATATGAGATCAACACAAAACGACAATCATCTTTTCGATAACCACTTGATGTTCGACAAAAATACAACTAGCGGTAGTGGTACATTAAAAATGTGCACACATTTTAAGTTATGTATAATAAAAATTGACCAAATTCCCAGTGATTGACCATGGGAACTTTTCGGTGATGAATATAGTGGCCGGAATATCCACATTTGTTTTCTTTTTTCCTTCTTTTGAAACATATTTTCTTACACCTAGAGGGCACACATTTGAATTACACGGATACGAACATTTATTCTCTATTCTTTTTTTAAACCGAGGCCTCTCTGTGTTTCATGTGAAAATCCAAATTCCAGCATTTGCAATTTTTGAAACCGAGATCACCCCTCGGCATGTTTCACTTGCCTCCAGAGCGAAGATAATGCTGAACACATACTTGCTCAGTGTGTCTACGCGCGTGAAGTATGGTACAGATGTCTGGATAACCTTCAGCTACCGATCCCATGGTCGGCGGTTACGGACACCAACTTGGACTGGTGACTTCGACAAAGATCTAACTTTTGATCGACTACAGAAGAGGATTTGACAGTCTTGTCATTTGCATGGCTTGGGCATTGTGGAAACAGGGAAACGTCATAGTCTTCAACAGAGAGGATCAACAAATGGATGCATCTGCCCTTGCTCGCATGATTCTAAATGAACTTAGAGAGTGGAAGTTAGCACTTTAGGTGTAGGAGGACTACAACGTTTCATGAAACAATAGGATAGATTGAGCATGTGGAGTGGGTGCTCCCACATTGATGTTTGCATTAGCGTGTGGATTCTTATAAATCTATTTCTTCCTTCTACAAAATTAGGGAAAAGCTAGTGGTCAACCGGCGGATCTTTTCTCTCACATCCGCCATGTTCTACGCTTGACACGTGTCCTGATGGGTCAGCGCACCGCTTCTCTCCTTCATCCCTATCTCCACCGAAATGGCCGCACATATTTATCTCTCCACTCCATGCGTTGAATCCAACCTTCACCCGCAACCTCTTTCTGGATCTCATCTCACCATGCAGAGCACTCTGTACTCCAGTTCTTGCAACTGGACACCTGTTTTGAAAAGGAATACCACAATAGCCACACATTCTCATGTTGACTCTCCCACCCCTACCTTTATCTCTCAATCCCCCACCTCTTTCCATGGATCTCATCCCCACCTCTTCTCAAACAAACACGTTGCTCCAACCCCACAACATCGACGGCAGCCACTGCAGTCCTTCCTCCGCCGTAAAAACGCGGGTGCTGCAGTGACCACGGGGTGCTCTCTCCGTTGTAGTGGTCGGCATCCCTGCAAGTTTTCGCAACAACAGTCTTGTTGCAGGAATACACAGAAGAGGCTGGAGATGTTGGGTCCTATTGCAGTGGAGGTTTTGCAACAAGGGCCTTTTTACAGAAAACAGAGAAGAAGTTTTGCATCAAGGGTCTTGTTGCATAAAAATAGAGAAGAAAAAGTTTTGCAACAGAGGTCTTGTTGCAGAAAATTAGAGAATAGAAGATTTTGCAAAGGAGGCCTTGTTATAGAAAATTAGAGAAGAAGAATTTTTGTAGCATGGCTCTCATTGCAAAAAGTTAGAGGAGAATAGAGTTTGCAACAAGAGCATTGTCACACGAAATTAGAGAAGAAGAAAGAATGGTCCTCGTACAATCGAACGGCTCGTGAGACGGTAGAAAGAAAAAACATTTGCAATTTTTTCTTTCAAGCATTGTTCCAGTTGGGCATCTCTGCACGGACAGGCTCTCAAACACCCAGGCGCACGCACGTTGCACAACAGACCAAGCGAGCCGAGATGGCATCTGCTTGGCAGCTGTGGGTCATCCTTGCCCTTGGTAGTGTGCCGCGGGTGGCGGCAGACCTCTCCCTCACGCTCCCGGTCTGGTGCCCTCTCGCGTGGCGCTCCTCGCCATCCCCCCGCGCGTCTTCCCGGGCCTCTCGTGGTGCCTGCTGACCTACGACACCTTTGACGATGCGCCGGTGCTGAGCATCGTCCAGCCACCGTCGGGCAAGGCGCTCAAGAGCAATCAGGTTCAGGGCCTTGAAGGCTTAGGGGTTGCTCGACAAGTACCACTGCGTGGGTGTCAGCGCCGGCAGGCTACAGTTTTTGGACATTTTTTTTGAAAAGGGGATGACCCCGGCCTCTGCATCAGAACGATGCATACGTCCACCTTTATTACTAAGCAAAACAGTTCGATAGAGGTCTTAAAATCTCCAAAAAAAAGAACAAAAAGATGCTCACAAAGAGGTAAAAAGAAAAAATGAAGCCACAACCGGCTGGCAAAAAAAAGATAGGAAACTAATTGTCTATCCTATTACATGACCGACATCCAAACCGGTTGAAAATATCTCGTGCTACCATCTCCCATCGGATAGATCCAGTAACCAAACGCTCCCTGGCCTCCGTCGGAGTGAGTAACAACCACATACGGATCAACGCAGTGGCTCGAAAGATAACCTACAAAAATGAGTATTTGTTGTTCTGTTAAAGACCAAATCATTTCTGCAATTCCAGATAGCCCATAATCGAGCACATGCTCCTACACGAATGTGTCTCGCTGTTCCGGGCACTATCCCATCAAGCCACGTCCCAAATAACGTGTTGATATTATTCGGAGGAGTAATATTGGGTTTTTATCATTTATGCCACTAGTTGTCTCTCACTACTCAGTTTTGCCATTAGAAGTCACAACTACTCAAAAATGTCATCGATCCGTGAGATGCTTGCTCAAGAATGCCATTAGATATCTCAAAAATGCAATTGTTCTGTTAGATGTTTGCTCAAAAATGCCATTAGACATTGTTATTTTCATGTCAAACCTGTTGACCATGTTATATGAAAAAAATAACCCTAGACTCACATGTCGGTTCTCTCTATCTTACAATGATAAGTGTTGCCCCACTTGTCAAGAGTAACCAACCGAATAATTTTACAGGAAAATAAGAACGTTGTTGGGATCAAGTAGGCCCCACACTTTATTGCAGTGAGATAGAGGGAGAGCTGGCATGTTGGTCCATACGTATTTATATCACTATAACATAGCAAAAGAGATTTGAGATCACAATAATGGTGTCCAGTGGCATTTTTGAGCATGTGTCTAATGAAGTGATGGCATTTTTAAGCAGTTGAAATTCCTAGTGGCAAAACTGAGTAGTGGGACACAACCGGTGGCATAAATGATAAAAACCCAAATATTAAAGGCTATGTGAATTGTCTGCCATAATTTTTTTGCCAATGGGCAGTCAATAAAGAGGTGTTTGATGGATTCATCCCGACCACAAAAACTACATCTAGTAGACCCAGTCCAGTTGCGTTTTACCAAGTTATCCTTAGTTAAAATGACTTGTTTATGCACAAACCACATAAACACTTTAACTCTCAAAGGTACTTGACATGCCAAACATGTTTCAAAGTAGGAATAGAGCTAGAATTAATAACATCCAGATACATGAATTTAACCATAAACTCTCCATTTCTAGTTAGCTTCCAACACAACTGATCGGGTCGTTGAGAAAGTTGCACATCCATCAATCTTCTCACAAGATGGAGCCAAGCTTCCCAACAGTTTCCGGCTAGCGCTCTCTTGAAGTGAATATTGAGAGGCGTGGACTGAAACACCGTCTCAACGGACGCGTCTCTCCATTGAACAATGCTATAAAGAGAATGATATTGAAGGCGAGGGGCAAGTCCCCTAGCCATGTATCCTCCCAGAATCTCGTAGAAGTACCATTACCAATCACAAACTTTGTCTGATTGAAAAAAACTGATTTAACTCTCATTAGTCCTTTCCAGAAAGGCGAATCCATCGGCCTCATTGTCACCTGGGATAAAGTTTTGGAATGAAGGTACTTGTTACACAGAATTTGTGCCCATGTAGCCTCCGTCTCACCAGATAACTTATACAGCCATTTGCTGAGAAGACATATGTTCTTCACCTCAAGATTTTCGATACCTAGACCCCCTTGGTCTTTCGGTCGACAAATAATATCCCATTTAGCGAGTCTACTTTCTCTTCAGATCATCACTCTACCAGAAGAAACGGGACTGATAGAAATCTAGTATTTTCCGAACTCCAACTGGTACCTCGAAAAAAGACAAGAGAAACATAGGCATGCTCGTGAGAATCGAATTAATGAGAATTAAACGGACTCCATATGACATTAGTTTACCCTTCCAACAGCTAAGTTTCTTTTCAAATCGATCCTCAATGCACTTCCATTCTCTATTTGTTAGCTTACGATGGTGAATTGGTATTCCCAAATAAGTGAAAGGTAAATCCCCCAATTCACACTCGAACAATTTCTTATATGCCTCTTGTTCCTCATTGGCTCTTCCAAAACAGAACAATTCGCTCTTGTGGAAATTAATCTTTAGTCCGGTCAATTGTTCGAATAAGCATAAGACGAGCTTCATGTTTCTCGCTTTTGCCAAATCATGCTCCATGAAGATGATAGTATCATCGGCGTACTGTAGGACAGACACACCTCCATCCACTAGATGAGGTACCAGACTTCCTACTTGACCAGCATCCTTAGCCCTTCCTATTAGAATCGTCAACATGTCAACCACAATGTTGAACAGAATAGGTGACATCGGATCTCCTTGTCTCAAGCCCTTATGTGTTTGGAAATAATGACCTATGTCGTCATTTACTTTGATTCCAACACTTCCTTTTTGCATGAAAGATTCTACCTGTTGTCTCCAGGCCGGATCAAATCCTTTCATACGCAAAGCCTGTTGAAGAAATGGCCATTTAACTTTGTCGTACACTTTTTCGAAATCCACTTTGAAAACAACCACATCTAGTTTTTTCGTGTGAATTTCATGGAGCATTTCATGAAGGACCACAACCCCTTCTAGGATGTTTCTATCCGGCATGAAAGCAGTTTGGGACGGCTGCACCACAGACTGTGCATTCTGTGTGAGTCTATTAGTCCCAACCTTGGTGAAAATTTTGAAACTTACGTTAAGAAGACAGATCGGCCTGAACTGCTCAATTCTCACGGCCTCTATTTTCTTAGGTAGCAAAGTAATTATTCCAAAATTTAGGTGAAACAACTGAAGCTGTCTAGAGAATAAATTATGGAACATCGGTAACAAATCCCCTTTAATAATATGCTAGCATTTTTTATAAAACTACACTGGAAATCCATCCGGGCCCAGAGCTTTATTATTCTTCATCCGCAAAATAGCTTCAAACACCTCTTTCTCCAAAAACGGGGCAGTCAAAAGATCATTTTCATCTGCAGCAAGTTGAGGAACATCCACAATCCTCGACTCATCCAGGGACACGAAATTATCCTCCGGAGGCCCAAAAAGATGCTTGTAGTAATTGGTTATGTATAATTTTAGGTTTTCCTGTCCTAAAATCGTCCCCTCGTCTTGCTCAAGCTGAAATATTCTTTTCTTTCTATGCTTACCATTGGCGATCATATGAAAAAATTGAGTGTTGGCATCCCCTTGGATAACTTTGTGAACCTTGGCCCGCAATGCCCACTTCAATTCCTCCGCTCGCAGGAGTTCTTTCAATCGCATCTATGTGTCTACTTTAGCATGAAGCTCCGTGGTTTGTAGAATTGTGGATTCGGCTTTTACATCTAAGGCCTGAATAAGAGTAAGGAGCCTTTCCTTTTCAACCTTATAGATCCCACTGAGATGCTTAGCCCACCCACGTAAGAAACCTCTCAACAGAAGTCCTTCCTCCCGCATATTTAGCCCATTCCCTAGCTGTTAGCTCGAAGAAACCTTCTCTTTCAAACCACACTAATTCAAAAGAGAATGCATTTTTATTCCCCACATGCGTTGACTCACCCGAGTCAACCAGTAGAGGGTGTGGTCTGAGATTCTGCGCGATAACGCCTGGACTGTTACCAGAGGGAACTTCTGCTCCCAGTCGACACTCGCGAGGACATGATCGAGCTTCTCAAACGTAGGAGTTGGCAAAGTATTAGCCCAAGTAAATTTTCTACCCGAAAGCTCTGTCTCTCTCATATCCAAGCTTTCTATAATGGTATTAAACATGAACGACCACCTGCCGTCAAAATTATCATTGTTCTTTTCCTCTATCCTTCTAATAATATTGAAGTCACCTCCAACTAAGATTGGAAGCTGCTCAGAACTAAAAGTGCGTTAAGTCGACTAGAGGGGGGTGAATAGGCGATTTTTATAAATTCTTCAATTAGGAATTTCAAGATGAGGAAATTCCTGAGCGAAGAACTACTTGCAGCAGAATAAGTACTCAGATGCGGACATGACATAACATAAGAATGGATATCATGATGAAGTGAAAACAAACACAGAGTACAGAAAGTGTAAGCACAGGATAAAGCAGGGTGAGGACAAACAGACTGAAGAAATTGAACTGAGGAAATTGAGAAAGTCTTCAGTCAAAGCCTTCAAACAGATATGAACAAGCACACAACAAATAATGAGGAAATGAAGGGGTTGAGGAAATAGAACCAGTAAGCTTGGTGAAGACAATGATTTGGTAGACCAATTCCAATTGATGTGACAGTTGTACGTCTGGTTAGAGCGGCTAGGTATTTAAACCTGAGGACACACAGTCCTCACCGTATTCTCCTTGAACTAAGGTCACACAGACCTCATCCAATCACTCGTGGTAAGTCTTCAGGTGACTTCCAAACCTTCACAAACTTGGTCACCCGGCAATCCACAATTTCCTCTTGGATGCTCTAGACCATGACGCCTAACTGTTTATAGGATGCACAGTCCTCAAAGGTAACAAGCGTCGGTTCCACACAGGAACAATCTATTCAGTGATGCTCAATCACTTTGGTTTGTAGGTTTTTGGTTTGGGGTTTTGGGTTTTTCCTCACTTGATGATTTTCGCTCAGAGTCCTCGGAGGATGGGATGCTCTCAATGACAAGTGCCAGTTTCTCATGGAGCAGCAACCAGCTAGTGGTTGTAGGGGCGGCTATTTATAGCCTAGGGAGCAGCCTGACATGATAAGACATAAATGCCCTTCAATGATATGGCCATTAGGTGGGTAGATATTTTTGGGACAGTTGGCGTGTAGCACAACAACGGTCGGAAATTTGGCTATCAAATTCCTCGGGGCTATCATGTTCCTCACTTGTAGGCAATCCGCACTGGCGAATTCCTAAGAGACCAGAAGAACTTCGTCTCTATCACTGAAGAAATTGACTGAACTGTATGAGATTTCCAATGGCTTCACTCAAAGGGATTGGTAGGTGTAGGATTTTGAGTTGAGCATCACTTGGAAACTTTTCCTTAGTTTTACCTCGACCCCCTTTAATAGTACGGTGTTTCCTATGACTCAAGAAAGAGAAAATGAAACTATGAAAACAAAAGTCATCACACTTCATGTTCCTCATATGAATAACAAGTCTTCATGGTCACACCAATTTCTTTACTTTCAAAGTCTTCAGAAAGTCTTCAGTTGAAGACATTCATTTTTAGGGGTCGACTTTCTTTGTAAATATCAAACTCCTCATAGACTTACAGACCCGTGTACACTCACAAATGCATTAGTCCCTTAACCTATGAGTCTTCAATACACCAAAATCACTAAGGGGCACTAGATGCACTTACAATCTCCCCCTTTTTGGTGATTGATGACAATATAGGTTAAGTTTTCTATGGGGATAAACATATGAAGTGTAAATACTGATATTGAGGAATTTGATTGCAAGATATAGAAGAACTCCCCCTGAAGATGTGCATAGTGAGGAATTTGCTTTTGAAGCAATGCACATTTGAAGAGTAGAATCATGGAGATCTCCCCCTATATATTGTAATTCATACACACATTTAACATATGATATGAAGAATTTGAAATGCATGATGAAATATGGTGACTGATGTGATTCAGCATGCGTGCATTAACATACATGAGGAAATAGCATGCAGAAGACCATCGCAAATGTATCAGACCACAATCGGGTTTAAGTTTACAACTCGATCCAATAAATATTCAGAAGAACGAGAGTTGTAACTTAGAAAAAAACGCCCATGTATAGATACCCGCTTGAAGACTAAATCAAATTTCTCCTCCTTTGTCATCGAATGACCAAAAGGGACGAAAAGTGAGGACTAACATCCCTAAAGAATATCATCACTGAGTCGATGTAGAAGCGCCACCATTATTGGGGTCGGTTGATGAGGTAGGGCCTGCCGAAGTGTCGTCCAAATCTTCATCCTCATCGGTCTCACGCGATGAAGAATATGAGCTGGCTACCAAGGAAGGCACTTTGGTCTTCTTGAATTTCTTCGCTGGTGGTTGAGACCATTCAAAGTCCTGCTTGAAACCCATTTGCTTCAGATCTTCTTCACCATAGAGATGAGACAGAACAGCCAAGGTACGAATGAATACTTCATGGAGTTAGAAGTGGTTTTTCTTCACTGCATTGTGTGTAGCAGTCATGTTGTGAAGAATAGAGCTAAACTGACACTTAACCCATTTGTGGTTGCGATCGACCTTCTGGTGAAGACTGAGGAGAAGCTCACGACCAGTCATCACCCTTGGAGCTGTGCCTTGAGAATTTTGCTTTGTGGCATTGGCGGCAAAGTCATGAGTGGCAGAGTCATCATTGGTGGAATAAGATGTAGCTTTGCGGAACTGACCATCCAATGGACGAATGCCTTCATCAATAATAGTAGTAGCCTTGCCCTCTTCATCAGATGAGGACAATGTCCGCTTGAGGACTTCTATTGGGGGCAAGTAACTGATGTGATTCTGCAAATCAGCCTTGTAGTTGATTGAAGACCTTGATCTGAGGAATCCCATAATCCAGGGAGCGTAAGGCTTCAACTCAGAGGGATACAGTGCAACGTTGGCTAGAGTCCTCATGAAGAAATCATGGTAGTTGACAGGGATGCCATGAATGATGTTGAATAGCATATTCTTCATGATACCAACGACCTCTTCTTCATTAGAGTCATGACCCTTGATAGGACTCAGAGTCTTGGACAAGATGCGATAAACAATTCGTGGTACATACACAATTCCTTCATGAGGAATTTGGTCCTTGAGGCTAGACCAGGCTTCAGCGGCTTCATCAACACTTGCATATAATTGTTAGTAAGTTCAGGTTCATGATATATACAACATGCACCTTCAAGGGGAGGACTGACAGGCAGGGCATGAAGCAATTCAGAGGCCGGTGCTTTGAAGTGAGTATTCTCTGTCATCTAGTCCAATACCCAAGAGTTCACATCTTCAGCATTTCCTGTGATGTGCAGTGTTGCATAGAACTGAAGAATTAGTTCTTCATTCCAATCACATATATTAGTGCAGAAGTTGAGAAGTCCAGCATCGTGAAGAACACTGAGTACTGGCGCGAAGCAAGGTATTGATTCCATGTCCACATGAGGAATATTTGCATGCTCAAAAACTTTGTCCTTATCGAAAAGTAGTGAAGAATAGAAGTTTGCTTGGCTGGCAGTCCAGAAGCGCTTCCTTCTAAGACAAGCATAGTCATATGGGTTGTAATCTGTGAAGAATATGTGCTCATGGGAGAAGTCAGCAGCCTTGAATTTTTTCTTCTTAGAGAAGGGATTCTTCGGCTTGAGCTGAGGAGTGTCAGTCAAAGTCATCACAGCCTCAGGAATCACGTTCTTAGGAACCACCGGCTGAGGAATTTCAGTTTCAGTTGCAGCATGGTTCTTCTTTTCTTCAGTAGCTTTTTCATCAGTGCTGGTGGCTGGAATTTCTTCAGTAGCATTATCATCGGCGCTAGTGGCTGGAATTGCTTCAGCAGTATTTTCATTAGCGCTAGTGGCTGGAGGTGCTTTAGGAACACGAGGTTCTTCAGAGCCCGTAATAACTTCAGTGTGCACATGGGACTGAGGGATTTGTTGGAGTGGGGTGAAGAGCAGAGAGTTGGGGTGCTTACTATCCCAATAGTCATCATTTAGCACTGGAGTGGAGCACCCAATATCCACATCTTCATCTTCCTTATTCAGTTCTTCAATGCCTGCCTCTTCAGCTGTGAATTGAGGCATAGGCGATGAGATGATTGGAGTTGAAGGGATATCATCCGTTTCAATTTCTTCGTCCATCTATGTAGAAGCAGCAGAAGGAACGTCTTCATACGATCCGCTTGGGGTCTCATAATCTTCACCAAAAGGAACGAGTTCCTTTGATGGCATGCTTGAAATTGGAATAGCATCAATCGGATTCTCGTAAGAGCTTGTCAATTTCTTCATCTTCTTTGGAGCTGGAGACTGAGATGAAGTAGATGCTTTCCTTTTCTTCACTATTGCTCGCTCCGCAGCTTTGGTTTTCTTCGCTTCTGATGAAGAAGGAAGAACTAAGCTTGTTGTTGGTGCGGGAGGAGCAAAGGAAATAGGTTCAGTTTCTTCAAGCGCAACTGATGCAGTTGCCCTGGTTGGTTCAGATTTCTCAGGCTCAGCGGTTGATGCCTCAGCTAGCTTGGCTTGTTCTTCAGACGCAACACTAGTGGTTTCCCTGGCAATGTCATCAGCGGCTGGAATGTAGTCATCAGCCCTGGTACTCACATGTTCTTCAGCAGCCTGATTGTCATCAACAGTGCTGGAATTTTCTTCAGTAGGCTGAGCAGATGCTTCAGCCTGAGGAATTTCAATGTGCGTTTGAGTAGCAACATTGGAGGTGAATGTCTTTGCCAATTCCACAAATATGACTTTGGCGCCCTTCCAGTCAGCATGGTAGGCATCAAATTCATCACTGGTGTTTTTATCTCAGCTTGAACAGCCACAAGTTCAGCAATTGTCATCTTGACAAAGTTCTTCTCCATATAGCGCTCTTTCTTGTACTGTGCTTTCTTCAGCTGCCTGGCCTTTTCAAACTTCCATTTTTCTTCGCTTATGAAGGCGGTCAGCATGTGACTTTGGCCATAAGCCAGCTTGAAGTCTGGCGAGTGTTGGGGTCCTTGTGCCAGAGATCAATGTATTCAAGGATCAACTTTGGATCTAGTACGAGAGGAATTTCACTTCCTTTGGCTCTAGCGGCCCTCTGTTGTCTGTCTCTGATGATTTCTTCAAGTTCTTCATCATCAGCTTCGTGATCACTGGACGACACATGAAAGGCGACTTGCTTCTTGTGAGGACTTGGTCTAGTGCCTCATCCCGCAGTGGCCTTTGTCTTCAGCAATGTGGGGCCAGTTGAGGAATGTAGAGGAGCTGAAGAACTTGCAGAGGCTCCTGAGGCAATAGATTTTCCTGTGGTCCTTTGGCACGAGGCGAGATGCACATGTGTTGAGGACTTTGCCGGAGGAGCTGAGGGTTTTGGAACTTGAGGAACTAGGGCAACTTGAGGAATTTGCTGTGAGGGCTTAGCAGAAGAGCTTGGCCGTGAGGGCATTGAAGAAGAAGTGCCTGGCTTATCTGTGGGCTTCTTAGGCATGGCCTTCTTAGGTTTGCTAGCAGAGGCCTCAGCAGTGGCAGCAGCACAGTCTTCATTGAATTTCCTCGCTGCTTCTTTAGCCATTTTGGCTGGTTTTGCTTGGCGTTTGGCCCATTCATCAGGATAGTCCTCACCATGCTTGAGGCTGGTGGGATCAGCTTCTTGGCCAGGTGCCAGTGGAGGTCTTGGGCAAGGAGGGTGAAGAGCGAATTTCCTCATGTACTTTGGAGTTACATACTTGTACTCCCTCCATTCTCGTGCCCATCTCCTCTCTATCCTTTGTATGTGCACCTTGCGCTGATTTTTGTCCTCCTTTCCATGTGTGGCCTCATCAGGAGTGCAATAATCCTTGTAAATGTCATCGGGGATCTCAAAAGCTGTGTTGACTTCCAGCTTCTTTCCTCCCTTCTGAGGTTTCTTTCCATCAGCCATTTTCTTCAACTGAGGATTTTGAACAGTTGAATTCTCTGAAGAGGTATGCAGTTTTTCTTCGAGGAACACTGCAAATGAGTTAAGTTGATGAGAACCTAGTGATTCAGCGGCACACATGTGTACCTGTGAACAGAGTATAGGTGCGAAGAATTTCGAGAGGTCATATGCGTTCTCAAGAGTTTTTGCAAAAAGAACAAGTTGAGGAATTTGACCAGATGTGTCTTGAGGAATTTCACCAAGCGTTCTTTGACTTAGGTTCCAGAGTTGTGTAGATTGAAAATCCACACAATTGAGGAATCTTGAAGAAAAACATGGCTTAGGAAACAGATCAAGAACAGATGTTTATGTGGGGTGTTTAGAGTGTGAAGATTGAAGAATAAACACCTTTTGAAGATTTTGAGGAAATCACTAGAATCAATAAAGGGCAGTAAAAGTAACTTCTAATTACCCTTGACAAAGAACACGACAAACTTAGAATGTAGATTGGAAGTTTGTCACTGCAGATCTTCCATGCCCTAACTTGGCAGAGGAAGACGGCTATGGTGGCGGCGGCGGAGTGAAGAAATCCGCGGCCAGCGTGAGTACGACGGCGACGAGGTCGGGGCAGCGAAGCTCTTCCTCACCGACGACGATGAAGTAGCGGAGACACTAGGTTTTGAGAGCTCGAGCAAGGGAGTGAGGTTGAGAAGAGTAAAAACATACTGAGGAAGGGAAGGCGTATTTATAGCCACGATGAAAAACTGCTCGTCCAAGGAAAATGGACGAACGTGCCCCTGACCTTTCTCATCTGTGCGACATGTGTCACCCACGTACTGTGAGGTGGAGATCATGTGAGATCATGGGTGAATAGATAAGTATTAACGTGGAATGTGGACCGGTTTGAGCGGTAAAAGCCGAAAATTTAGATATGAAAAAAATTTAATGTTTCGTTCGCAAATTCTTCAGCTGACAAGGACACGGTGAAGATTTTGAACGAGTTTCAAATAGAACGCACATGAAGAATTTGTGAACAGACTAGGTTGAGTTTAGCATAGAGGGGGAAGGGTCCGATCACATTCACTTAGCAAAAGAAGCAACTTGAATAAATAGCAATAAGTGAATGTTGTAGAGGACATAAACTCATATATGTATATAGCCAGTGAAGAAAAATGACGGAAACAGTGAAGACTTGCAAAGTTGAAGAATTTGAATAACGGAGGAATTTCAAAAATGAAGAAAAACTCAAATTGAAGATTTTCGACTTTTGTTGGTGGCGTGACCCACCGTATAAGAATGATGATTTCAGACACCGCGTACAATTGTCGTAGGGCTCTGAGAATCAAATTCTTCATTAATTTCTTCACACTTAGAGGGTTAGTTTTCATTGGTTGAAGAAAAACGTTACTTCATGTGTTGCACATCTAAGTCATCAATTTTGCATAAGTGTTAGGATGTGTGTCCTTTTCAAAGGACATTCGAAGATTCGAAGATATTTAGCTCACACCGCAACTTGCTAAATCTCTTCTCATTCAAGGGCTTTGTGAAGATATCGGCTAGCTGTTCTTCAGTCTTCATGTGCTCGATGGAGATGTCGCCCTTCAACACATGATCACGTAGAAAATGATGACGGATTTGAATGTGCTTTGTCTTCGAGTGCTGAACTGGGTTATGACCAATCTTGAGGCACTCTCATTGTCACAATAGAGTGGCACATTATTCACATTGATGTCATAGTCCTTGAGAGTTTGCTTCATCCATAGCAATTGAGCACAACACGATCCAGCAGCAATGTACTCAGCTTCAGCAGTAGAAAGTGATACACAGTTCTGTTTCTCCGAAGACCAATAGACCAAGGATCGTCCGAGGAAATGGCATGTGCCTGATGTTGACTTGCGGTCCACACGATCACCAGCATAGTCAGAGTCTGAATATCCAATGAGATCAAAAGCTGAGCCCTTGGGATACCATAATCCAAGTGTTGGAGTGTGAGCTAGATATCGAAGAATATGCTTCACAGCCTTATGGTGTGATTCCTTCGGTGTAGCTTGAAAGCGAGCACACATGCAAACACTAAGCATAATATCTGGCCTAGATGCACATAAATACAATAAAGAACCAATCATGGAGCGGTATACCTTTTGATCAAAGTCAATACCGTTTTCATCAGTGCATAGATAGCCATTTGTGGGCATATGGATTTTGACGCCTTTTCACTCTTGCATGCCGAATTTCCTCAATACATCCTTGAGGTATTTCTCCTAAGATATGAATATGCCATTGCGTTGTTGACGAATCTGAAGACCTAAGAATAATTTCAATTCTCCCATCATACACATTTGATATTCTTCACTCATCATGTAGGCAAATTCATCACTGTAACGTTGGTCGGTACAGCCAAAGATGATACCATCAACATATATTTGGCACAGGGATAATTCATCATCATAAGCTTTGGTGAAAAGAGTTGGGTCAAGTGAACCGTGGTTTGAAGCCTTTCTTCATGAGGAATTCCTTCAAAGTATCATACCACACCCGAGGGGCCTGCTTGAGGCCATAGAGGGCCTTATTGAGTCTGAAGACTTTATCGGGACGCTTTGGATCCTCAAAACCTAGGGGTTGAGCAACATATACTTCTTCCTCAAGCTTACCATTGAGGAATGCACTTTTCACATCCATTTGATATAATATGATATTATGATGGTTAGCATAAGAAAGTAATATGCGAATAGCTTCAAGTCTAGCAACAGGTGCAAAAGTTTCATCGAAATCAATTCCTTAAACCTGTGTGTAGCCTTGAGCTACAAGTTGTTCCTTATTCCTCACCATAAGGTCATTTTCATCTTGCTTGTTGCGGTAGATCCATTTTGTGCCGATGATATTGTGCTTGCGAGGGTTTGGTCGCTTGACAAGTTCCCAGACATTGTTGAGCTCGAACTGATGTAATTCCTCTTGCATAGCTTGAATCCACTCGGGCTCTAGAAATGCTTCATCTACCTTAGTGGGCTCTGTGATAGAGACGAAAGCAAAGTGCCCACAAAAGTTAGATAAATGTGAAGCTTTTGAGCGTGTGAGAGGACCTGGTGCATTGATGTCGCTGATGATTTTCTCAATCTGCACTTCATTAGTGACGCGAGGATGAGCTGGTTAACAATGAGGAATTTGCTCAGCATTTTCTTCAGAGCCATTTTCTTCAGTGCACCAACATGATGTTCTTCATGTTCTGGAATAACTTCTTCAGCAGATTCTTCGGTAGGAATGACATCCTCGGCAGCTTTGAACTTAATAGATTCCTCAGGAGGTATTTCATCTGTCACAGGAGGTAGGTGCTCTCTTTGCGAGCCATTAGTCTCATCTAACTGCACATCTACAGTTCCAACAACCTTGTGGTGAAAGGTGTTGAAGACTCTGTAGGTGTGCGAGTCCTTACCATAACCAAGCATAAAACATTCATGTGCTTTCGGTGCAAATTTAGAACTGTGATGAGGATCTCTAATCCATCATTTAGCACCGAAGACTTTGAAATAACTCACATTGGGTTTCTTGTCAGTGAGGAGTTCGTATGCAGTCTTCTTGAAGAATTTGTGAAGATATACTCTGTTGATGATGTGGCACGCAGTATCAATTGCCTCGGGCCAGAAGCTAGGAGGCATCTTGTACTCATCAAGTATAGTGCGGGTCATCTCAACAAGAGTCCTATTCTTGCGCTCCACGACGCCATTCTACTGAGGAGTATAGGGAGAAGATAACTCATGAGTAATACCAAATTCATCAAGATAGTCATCGAGACCGTGTTCTTGAACTCGGTTCCATTGTCACTTCTGATGTGCTTGATCTTCACACCAAGTTGGTTGAAGCCCTCGAGGAAAATCATTTGAAGACTTCATGCACTTCAATTTTGTAAGTGATGATATGCACCCATGTATATCGAGAATAATCATCAACAATGACAAAGCCATATAAAGATGCAGCAGTAGTAAATGTGGCATAGTGAGTAGGGCCATGTGAAGCAATTCAAATGGACGAGTGGTAGTCATGATGGTCTTTGAGGGATGCTTGGCCTTGGTCATCTTTCCAGCTTGACAAGCTCCACACAAATGGTCCTTGAGGAATTTGACACCCTCCATGCCAATGACATGCTTTTTCTTCGCGAGAGTGTGCAAGTTCCTCATCCCAGCATGACCAAGTCATCGATGCCATAGCCAGCCTTCTAAAGCTTTTGAAAGTAGACATGTAGCAGGTTGTGGTCCTGTAGAGAAATCAACAATATACAGATATCCTCTCCTAAAGCCTTCGAAGACTTTGGAATTGTCAGCTTCCGTGATCACAACACAATGATACTTGCCAAAGACAACAACCATATCAGGATCACAAAGCATTGAGACAGATATGAGGTTTATACCTAAGGACTCGACAAGCATGACTTTGTCCATGTGTCGATCCTTTGAGATTGCAACCTTACCTAGACCCAATACCTTGCTTTTGCCTTTGTCAGTGTAGGCGATATGCTTCAGATGTGATGGAGATAAGGGAGCATCCATCAATAGATCCTTGTCACCAGTCATGTGATTTGTACATCCACTATCGAGGACCCACTTAGTGGCTTTGGGTTGATCATCCTGAAGATGAATTAGTGCTGCTTACGAACTCATATACTTTATTAGTGAAGAATATGACATCAAATTCATCAGATCAATTTCATCAAGCAATAGAACAGATATAGCAATGTGAGGACGTGAGAAATGAAAATTCATTTCTTCATGATTAGCTTGCATCCTTTCAAGCATATTCAGGTCTCCAGCAAATTCTTCAGACGTTTAAGTACGTCTGGAGACCTAGCCCTGCATAATAGATTAGTTCTTTTTCTTCACCACCCACATCTGAAGGGGTGGCAAAGAGTTCATCATTCTGCAGGCTCCATAAAAGAAAGGTGGCATAGATGCCAATCCACTTCGTTTCGCATAAGAGGGGTTAGGGTAAGCATATGAGTAAGCAGAGAAATTCTTCGAGGATTTATGAACATAATGATTTGAAGAATAGTGCACATATCCATAATCCTTAGCCTTTCCCTGCGAAACAGAGGTGTTAGCACGATGATGTTCATGTGAGGACTTTTATCCATGTGAGGAATGTGGTCCATATGAGGACTTGGATCCATATGAAGAGTTTGATCTGGGGTTCCTATTCTTCACAGGTGGTGTCATGATGACATTCACCTGAAGACTTTTAGGTCACCTTTTGGGAACCTAGATTTTCTTCATAGGGGGACCGTTCCTGCAGTTAGTACCAACATATCTAGCAAATACTTCACCATTTTGATTTTTGAACAGTTTGTAATTGGAGTCAAATGATTCATTGGAAGAATATGAAGATTCACATGTAAAACAGGATAAAGTATATGGATCCACTGAAGGTCCCTTTGCAGCAACCCATGAGGTTTTGGGATAGTGATCAGGTGTAACGCCCTGGATGCGGCTATATCTCCCACGTGTCGAAGCACGACTTAGAGGCATAACCGTATTGAAAGCAATGTCGCAAGTGAGGTAATCTTCACACAACCCATGTAATACATAAGGGAAAGAGATACATAGTTGGCTTACAATCGCTACTTCACACAATTAAATGAATAAAGCATTACATCAACCAAATACAATCAAGGTCCGACTACGGAACCAAAATAAAAGAAGACTACCCCAAAAGCTACACAGATCCCTGATCGACCCCAACTGGGCTCCACTACTGATCAACTAGAACGAAACACCACAAAGGACAAGATCTTCATCGAGCTCCTCCTTGAGCTTGATTGCGTCACCTGCTCGGTAACATCGGCACCTGCAAACTGGTATTGGAAGTATCTGTGAGTCACGGGGACTCAGCAATCTCACACCCTCACGATCAAGACTATTTAAGCTTATGGGTAAGGTAAAGGTATGAGGTGGATCTGCAGCAAGCGACTAGCATATATGGTGGCTAACATACGCAAATGAGAGCGAGAAGAGAAGGCAAAAGCACGGTCGAACAACTATGATCAAGAAGTGATCCTAGAATAACCTACGTCAAGCATTACTCCAACACCGTGTTCACTTCCCGGACCCCACCGAGAAGAGACCATCACGGTAACACATGCGGTTGATGTATTTTAATTAAGGTCAACTTCAGGTTTTCTACAACCGGACATTAACAAATTCCCATCTGCCCATAACTGCGGGCACGGCTTTCGAAAGTTCAAATCCCTGCAGGGGAGTCCCAACTTAGCCCATCACAAGCTCTCACGGTCAACGAAGGATATTCCTTCTAGCGGGAAGACCCGATCAGACTCGGAATCCCGGTTAGAAGACATCCTCGATAATGGTAAAACAAGTCCAGCAACACCGCCCGAATGTGCCGACAAATCCCGATAGGAGCTGCACATATCTCATTCTCAGGGCACACTCAGATAGATCAAGCTACGAATAAAACCAACCCTCGAGTTGCCCCGAGGTGGCCCCGCAGGCTGCCCAGTTCGGACCAACACTCAGAGGAGCACTGGCCCGGGGGGTTAAAATAAAGATGACCCTTGGGCAGGCCTACCCAAGGGAAAGAAAAGGCTAGGTGGCGAATGGTAAAACCAATGTTGGGCATTGCTGGAGGAGTTTTATTCAAGGCGAACTGTCAAGGGGTTCCCATTATAACCCAACCGCGTAAGGAACGAAAATCCGGGAACATAACACCGATATGACTGAAACTAGGGTGGCAAGAGTGGAACAAAACACCAGGCATAAGGCCGAGCCTTCCACCCTTTACCACGTATATAGATGCATTAATTAGATAAGAGATATTGTGATATCCCAACAAAATAAACATGTTCCAAACATGGAACAAAACTCCAATCTTCACCTGCAACTAACAACACTATAAGAGGGGCTGAGCAAAGCGGTAACATAGCCAAACGACGGTTTGCTGGGATAAGGTGGGTAAGAGGCTTGGTTCAACAATATGGGAGGCATGACAAGCAAGAGGTAGGTATCGCAGCATAGGCATAGCAAAAGAGCGAGCAACTAACAAGCAAAGATAGAAGTGATTTCGAGGGTATGGTCATCTTGCCTGAGATCCCGCAAGGAAGAAGAACGAGTCCATGAAGAAGACAAACGGACGTAGTCGAACGAATCCTCACAACTCCGGAACGAAACCGAAGCTAACGCGAGAAGCAACCCGGAAAGAAGCAAACAACAAAGTAAACAACCATCACATAAGCATGGCATGATGCACAACCAGGTATGATGCATGTCCGGTTTAAATGAGGCATGACATGGCAAAATGCACAAACAATCCTACAAATTAAATGGAGCTCAATATGCAACGAGTTGCATATTGACGAAACACCACATGACTTATTTAGTTCTCTCTCGCTTAGGTACTCAACAATATTAAATGTTGTTAGCATGGCAAGAGGTGAAGCATAATGAAACTATCTATCTAGGCAAGTTTAAATGAGGCTGGAAGCAACGAACAACAATTCCGGTAAATCCCCATATGCATATATTAGGTTTGGTGCTGTTCTGCCCTAAACCAAATTTTATAGTTGTTAAACATGCAATATGAGTGCACCATGTTAAACTAGGCATTTTTCCACCCCATTTACATATAAAGTTTATTAAATTCGGAGTTACGGTTATTTAGTTATGAATTAAGTCGTTTTAGCACGGCATAGGAGCAAATTTAAACAAACATCATTTTAAACATCTTAAACATGGGTGAAAGTTGAATAATATTAAACTAGACAAAATTCTAAGCAAGTTTCATATATAAATCATTTTAAACCGATGCACGGTTGTTAAGTTATTATATGCATGAAGCACAAGGGGTTTTCTGTAAAACTGCAAAACCTGGGAGATTAGACAAATTCGCATAACTAAAAAAACAGAAATAGGCCAAAACAAGACTGGCCCAACAGTGCACAAGGGGGCTGCTCACTTTGGGCCCGGAGGAAAATATGGGACGGCTGGGCCTTGGCGCGGCACAGGGGAGCGACTGGGCCGGCTCGCGTAGGGGAGCGGCTGGGCCGGCTCGCGCAGGGTGGAGGTCAATGCTCGCGGCTCCCTCGCTCGCTCGACCTGGAGCAGAGGCGGCAGATGCTAGCGACACGAGCAGGGGCTGTCTTCGGCCTGTGCCCACCGAATCCGGCGACGACGGGCGCGGGGACGATGAACTGGGCGCGGGGAGGTCCAGGAGCGGGACGACCGGCTGATGCAGGGCAGCAGCAGGTTCAGTACAGGGGCACAGCGGCGGCGCGCACGGGACACGGCGGAGATGAGCGGATTCGGGCGTGTGACGACATTCTCCGGCGAGGTGGCGCGCGGGCGAAGCTGAAGGAGGCGGCGCATGTCCTCTGTTCGCCAATAAGCAGAGCAGCACCGATGTCTTGGCACGGCTGCAGGCGGCACGGCTGCAGGCGGCACGGCTCCACGTCGGTGCCGGGAACGGGGAAACAAACGGAGGTGGCCGGAACGGGACGGAGCTTTGGTCGCCGGCAACGGATCCAGGGTCGAACCAGGCGGGCACAGCGGCCGGAGATCCATCGCGGGATTACCTGGCGGCAACTTGGTCAAACGGGACAGAATCCAGAGGTTAGAGGAGCGGGAGATTCAGGAAAAGGAAAAGGGGCATGAGGCAGGGGACCTGTTGGTCCGGCGGCGGCGCCCTGGTGGTTGAGGCCGCCGGCGACGAGCGACAGGCAGCGCTGCTAGTCTAGGTCATCGGCGAGGATGGCTGGTGAGGGAGTCTTGGATTAGGGGGTGTTCGGATGGCCGGACTATACCTTCAGCCGGACTCCTGGACTATGAAGATACAAGATTGAAGACTTCGTCCCGTGTCCGGGAGGGACTTTCCTTGGCGTGGAAGGCAAGCTTGGCGATACGGATATGTGGATCTCCTACCATTGTAACCGACTCTATGTAACCCTAACCCTATCCGATGTCTATATAAACCGAAGGGTTTTAGTCCGTAGGACGACATTCATACACAACAATCATACCATAGGCTAGCTTCTAGGGTTTAGCCTCTCTGATCTCGTGGTAGATCTACTCTTGTACTACCCATATCATCAATATTAATCAAGCAGGACGTAGGGTTTTACCTCCATCAAGAGGGCCCGAACCAAGGTAAAACTTCGTGTCCCTTGCCTCCTGTTACCATCCGGCCTAGACGCACAATTCGGGACCCCCTACCCGAGATCAGCCGGTTTTGACACCAACAGCTGGGCTTGATGGGCGAGGTAGGAGAGACGGGGCACGGCAAGGGATGCAGGGGGAGTTCTTGGTTGTGACAAGGTATGAAATTGAGTAAGACTCAAAGCTCGACCACAGTAGAAGATAGAAAGAGAATGAAAGTCAATCCCTATGCCTCAGCCATAGGTTCTATAAAGTATGCCATGATGTGTACCAGATCTATTGTATACCCTACACTGTGTTAAGCAAGGGAGTACAATAGTGATCTAAGAGTAGATCACTGGACATTGGTCAAAATTATCCTTAGAGGAATAAGGAAATATTTCTCGATTATGGAGGTGACAAAAGGTTCGTCGTAAAAAGTTATGTCGATGCAAGTTTTGACATAGATCTGGATGACTCTAAGTCTCGATCTAGATACAAATTGAAAGTGGGAGCAATTAGCTAGAGTAGCTCCGTGCAGAGCATTGTAGACATAGAATTCGCAAAATACTTACGGATCTGTATGTGACAGACCCGTTGACTAAAATTATCTCACAAGCAAAACATGATCACACCTTAGTACTCTTTGGGTGTTAATCACATAAATGATGTGAACTAGATTATTGACTCTAGTAAACCCTTTGGGTATAGGTCACATGACGATGTGAACTATGGGTGTTAATCACATGGTGATGTGAACTCTTAGTGTTGAATCACATGGCGATGTGAACTAGATTATTGACTCTAGTGCAAGTGGGAGACTGAAGGAAATATGCCCTAGAGGCAATAATAAAGTTATTATTTATTTCCTTATATCATGATAAATGTTTATTATTCATGCTAGAATTGTATTAACCGGAAACATAATACATGTGTGAATACATAGACAAACAGAGTGTCACTAGTATGCCTCTACTTGACTAGCTCGTTAATCAAAGATGGTTATGTTTCCTAACCATAAACAAAAGAGTTGTTAATTGATTAACGGGATCACATCATTAGGAGAATGATGTGATTGACATGACCCATTCCATTAGCTTAGCACCCGATCGTTTAGTATGTTGCTATTGCTTTCTTCATGACTTATACATGTTCCTATGACTATGAGATTATGCAACTCCCGTTTACCGGAGGAACACTTTGTGTGCTACCAAATGTCACAACGTAACTGGGTGATTATAAAGGAGCTCTACAGGTGTCTCCAAAGGTACATGTTGGGTTGGCGTATTTCGAGATTAGGATTTGTCACTCCGATTGTCGGAGAGGTATCTCTGGGCCCTCTCGGTAATGCACATCACATAAGCCTTGCAAGCATTGCAACTAATGAGTTAGTTGCGAGATGATGTATTACGAAACGAGTAAAGAGACTTGCCGGTAACGAGATTGAACTAGGTATTGAGATACCGACGATCGAATCTCGGGCAAGTAACATACCGATGACAAAGGGAACAACGTATGTTGTTATGCGGTCTGACCGATAAAGATCTTCGTAGAATATGTGGGAGCAAATATGAGCATCCAGGTTCCGCTATTGGTTATTGACCGGAGACGTGTCTCGGTCATGTCTACATTGTTCTCAAACCCGTAGGGTCCGCACGCTTAAGGTTTCGATGATAGTTATATTATGAGTTTATGCATTTTGATGTACCGAAGATTTGATCGGAGTCCCGGATGTGATCACGGACATGACGAGGAGTCTTGAAATGGTCGAGACATAAAGATTGATATATTGGAAGCCTATATTTGGATATCGGAAGTGTTCCAGGTGAAATCGGGATTTTACCGGAGTACCGGGAGGTTACCGGAACCCCCCGGGAGGTATATGGGCCTTAGTGGGCTTTATTGGAAGAGAGGAGAGGTGGCCAGGGCTGGGCCGCGCACCCCTCCCCCCTAGTCCGAATAGGACAAGGAGAGGGGGGCGGCGCCCCCCTTCCTTCTCTCTCTCCTCTTTCCCCCTCCCGAATCCTATTCCAACTAGGAAAGGGGGGAATCCTACTCCCGGTGGGAGTAGGACTCCTCCTGGCGCGCCCTCCTCCTGGCCGGCCGCACCCCCCTTGATCCTTTATATACAGGGCAGGGGGCACCCCTAGACACACAAGTTGATCCACGTGATCATATTCTTAGCCGTGTGCGGTGCCCCCTTCCACCATAGTCCTCGATAATATTGTAGCGATGCTTAGGCGAAGCCCTGCGACGGTAGTACATCAAGATCGTCACCACGCCGTCGTGCTGACGGAACTCTTCCCCGACACTTTGCTGGATCGGAGTCCGGGGATCGTCATCGAGCTGAACGTGTGCTAAAACTCAGAGGTGCCGTAGTTTCGGTGCTTGATCGGTCGGGCCGTGAAGACGTACGACTACATCAACCGCGTTGTGCTGACGCTTCCGCTGTCGGTCTACAAGGGTACGTAGATCACACTCTCCCCTCTCGTTGCTATGCATCATCATGATCTTGCGTGTGCGTAGGAAATTTTTTGAAATTACTACGTTCCCCAACAGTGGCATCCGAGCCTAGGTTTTATGTGTTGATGTTATATGCACGAGTAGAACACAAGTGAGTTGTGGGCGATATAAGTCATACTGCTTACCAGCATGTCATACTTTGGTTCGGCGGTATTGTTGGACGAAGCGGCCCGGACCGACATTACGCGTACGCTTACGCGAGACCGGTTCTCCCGACGTGCTTTGCACAAAGGTGGCTAGCGGGTGACAGTTTCTCCAACTTTAGTTGAACCGAGTGTGGCTACGCCCGGTCCTTGCGAAGGTTAAAACAGCACCAACTTGACAAACTATCATTGTGGTTTTGATGCGTAGGTAAGATTGGTTCTTGCTTAAGCCCATAGCAGCCACATAAAACTTGCAACAACAAAGTAGAGGACGTCTAACTTGTTTTTGCAGGGCATGTTGTGATGTGATATGATCAAGACATGATGCTAAATTTTATTGTATGAGATGATCATGTTTTGTAACCGAGTTATCGGCAACTGGCAGGAGCCATATGGTTGTCGCTTTATTGTATGCAATGCAATCGCGCTGTAATGCTTTACTTTATCACTAAGCGGTAGCGATAGTCATGAAGCATACGATTGGCGAGATGACAACGATGCTATGATGGGGATCAAGGTGTCGCGCCGGTGACGATGGTGATCACGACAGTGCTTCAAAGATTGAGATCATAAGCACAAGATGATGATGGCCATATCATATCACTTATATTGATTGCATGTGATGTTTATCGTTTATGCATCTTATCTTGCTTTGATTGACGGTAGCATTTTAAGATGATCTCTCAATAATTATCAAGAAGTGTTCTCCCTGAGTATGCACCGTTGCGAAAGTTCTTCGTGCTGAGACACCACGTGATGATCGGGTGTGATAGGCTCTACGTTCAAATACAACGGGTGCAAAACAGTTGCACACGCGGAATACTCAGGTTATACTTGATGAGCCAAGCATATACAGATATGGCCTCGGAACACGGAGACCGAAAGGTCGAGCGTGAATCATATAGTAGATATGATCAACATAGTGATATTCACCAATGAAACTACTCCATCTCACGTGATGATCGGACATGGTTTAGTTGATTTGGATCACGTAATCATTTAGAGGATTAGAGGGATGTCTATCTAAGTGGGAGTTCTAAAGTAATATGATTAATTGAACTTAAATTTATCATGAACTTAGTCCTGGTAGTATTTTGCAAATTATGTTGTAGATCAATAGCTCACATTGTTGCTTCCCTGTGTTTATTTTGATATGTTCCTAGAGAAAATTGTGTTGAAAGATGTTAGTAGCAATGATGCGGATTGGATCCGTGATCTGAGGTTTATCCTCATTGCTGCATAGAAGAATTATGTCCTTGATGCACCGCTAGGTGACAGACCTATTGCAGGAGCAGATGCAGACGTTATGAACGTTTGGCTAGCTCAATATGATGACTACTTGATAGTTTAGTGCACCATGCTTAACGGCTTAGAATCGGGACTTCAAAGATGTTTTGAACGTCATGGACCATATGAGATGTTCCAGGAGTTGAAGTTAATATTTCAAGCAAATACCCGAGTTGAGAGATATGAAGTCTCCAACAAGTTCTATAGCTAAAAGATGGAGGAGAATCGCTCAAGCAGTAAGCATGTGCTCAGATTGTCTGGGTACTACAATCACTTGAATCAAGTGGGAGTTAATCTTCCAGATAAAATAGTGATTGACAGAATTCTCTAGTCACCATCACCAAGTTAGTAGAACTTCGTGATGAACTATAATATGCAAGGGATAACGGAAACGATTCCCAAGCTCTTCGTAATGTTGAAATTAACGAAGGTAGAAATCGAGAAAAACATCAAGTGTTGATGGTTGACGAAACCACTAGTTTCAAGAAAAGGGCAGAGGGAAGAAGGGGAACTTCAAGAAGAATAGCAAACAAGTTGTTGCTCAAGTGAAGAAGCCCAAGTCTGGTGCTAAGCCTGAGACTAAGTGCTTCTACTGCAAAGGGACTGGTCACTGGAAGCAGAACTGGCCCAAGTATTTGGCGGATAAGAAGGATGGCAAAGTGAACAAAGGTATATTTGATATAAAAATTACTAATGTGTACTTTACTAGTGTTCGTAGCAACCCCTCGGTATTTGATACCGGTTCAGTTGCTAAGAGTAGTAACTCGAAACGGGAGTTGCAGAATAAACAGAGACTAGTTAAGGGTGAAGTGATGATGTGTATTGGAAGTGGTTCCAAGATTGATATGATCATCATCGCACACTCCCTATACTTTCGGGATTAATATTGAACCTAAATAAGTGTTATTTGGTGTTTGCGTTGAGCATGAATATGATTTGATCATGTTTATTGTAATACGGTTATTCATTTAAGTAAGAGAATAAATTGTTGTTCTGTTTACATGAATAAAACCTTCTATGGTCACACACCCAGTTCGTTGGATCTCGATCGTAGTGATACACATATTCATAATATTGAAACCAAAATATGCAAAGTTAATAATGATAGTGCAACTTATTTGTGGCACTGCCGTTTAGGTCATATTGGTGTAAAGCGCATGAAGAAACTCCATGCTGATGGGCTTTTGGGATCACTTGATTATGAATCAGTTGATGCTTGCGAACCATGCCTCATGGGCAAGATGACTAAGACTCTGTTCTTCGGAACAATGGAGCGAGCAACAGATTTGTTGGAAATCATACATACTGATGTATGTGGTCCGATGAATATTGAGGCTCGCGACAGGTATCATTATTTTCTGATCTTCACAGATGATTTGAGCAGATATGAGCATATCTACTTGATGAAACACAAGTCTGAAACATTTGAAAAGTTCAAAGAATTTCAGAGTGAAGTGGAGAATCATCGTAACAAAAATAAAAGTTTCTACGATATGATCGCAGAAGTAAAATATTTGAGTTATGAGTTTGGCCTTTAGTTAAAACAATGTGAAATAGTTTCACTACTCACGCCACCTGGAACACCACAGTGTAATGGTGTGTCCGAACATCATAACTGTACTTTATTAGATATGGTGCGATCTATGATGTCTCTTACCGATCTACCACTATCATTTTGGGATTATGCATTAAAGACAGTTGCATTCACGTTTAAAAGGGCACCATCTAAGTCAGTTGAGACGACACAATCTGAACTATGGTTTGGCAAGAAATCAAAGTTGTCGTTTCTTAAAGTTTGGGATTGTGATGCTTATATGAAAAAGTTTCATCCTGATAAGCTCAAAACCAAATCGGAGAAATATGTCTTCATAGGATACCCAAAGGAGACTATTGGGTACACCTTCTATCACAGATCCGAAGGCAAGACATTCGTTGCTAAGAATGGATCCTTTCTAGATAAGGAGTTTATCTTGAAAGAAGTGAGTGGGAGGAAAGTAGAACTTGATAAGGTAATTGTACCTTCTCCCTTATTGAAAAGTAGTTCATCACAAGAAATCTGTTCCTGTGACTACTACACCAATTAGTGAGGAAGACTAATGATGATGATCATGTAACTTCAGATCAAGTTAATACCGAATCTCGTAGGTAAACTAGAGTGAGATCCACACCAAAGTGGTACGGTAATCCTGTTCTGGAAGTCATGTTACTAGACCATGACGAACTTGCGAACTATGAGGAAGCGATGATGAGCCTAGATTCCGCGAAATGGCTTGAGGCCATGAAATCTGAGATGAGATCCATGTATGAGAACAAAGTATGGACTTTGATTGACTTGCCCAATGATTAGCGAGCCATTGAGATTAAATGGATCTTCAAGAGGAAGACGGACGCTGATAGTAGTGTTACTATCTACAAAGCTAGAATTGTCGCAAAAAGGTTTTCGACAAGTTCAAGGTGTTGACTATGATGAGAGTTTCTCACTCGTATCTATGCTTAAGTCTGTCCGAATCATGTTAGCAATTGCCGCATTTTATGAAACCCAGCAAATGGATGTCAAAACTGCATTCCTGAATGGATTTCTGGAAGAAGAGTTGTATATAATGCAGTCGGCAGGTTTTGTCGATCCAAAAGGAGCTAACAAAGTGTGCAAGCTCCAGCGATCCATTTATGGACTGGTGCAAGCCTCTCGGAGTTGGAATAAACGCTTTGATAGTATGATCAAAGCATATAGTTTTATACAGACTTGCGGTGAAGCCTGTATTTACAAGAAAGTGAGTGGGAGCACTACAGCATTTCTGATAAGTATATGTGAATGACATATTGTTGATCGGAAATAATGTAGAATTATTCTGCAAAGCATAAAGGAGTGTTTTTAAAGAAGTTTTTCAAAGAAAGACCTCGGTGAAGCTGCTTACATATTAAGCATCAAAATCTATAGAGATAGATTAAGACGCTTGATAAGTTTTTTCAATGAGTACATACCTTGACAATATTTTGAAGTAGTTCAAAAATGGAACAGTCAAAGAAAGAGTTCTTGGTTGTGTTACAAGGTATGAAATTGAGTAAGACTCAAAGCCCGACCACGGCAGAAGATAGAAAGAGAATGAAAGTCAATCCCTATGCCTCAGCCATAGGTTCTATAAAGTATGCCATGATGTGTACCAGATCTATTGTATACCCTACACTGTGTTAAGCAAGGGAGTACAATAGTGGTCTAAGAGTAGATCACTGGACATTGGTCAAAATTATCCTTAGAGGAATAAGGAAATATTTCTCGATTATGGAGGTGACAAAAGGTTCGTCGTAAAAAGTTATGTCGATGGAAGTTTTGACACAGATCTGGATGACTCTAAGTCTCGATCTAGATACAAATTGAAAGTGGGAGCAATTAGCTAGAGTAGCTCCGTGCAGAGCATTGTAGACATAGAATTCGCAAAATACTTACGGATCTGTATGTGACAGACCCGTTGACTAAAATTATCTCACAAGCAAAACATGATCACACCTTAGTACTCTTTGGGTGTTAATCACATAAATGATGTGAACTAGATTATTGACTCTAGTAAACCCTTTGGGTATAGGTCACATGACGATGTGAACTATGGGTGTTAATCACATGGTGATGTGAACTCTTAGTGTTGAATCACATGGCGATGTGAACTAGATTATTGACTCTAGTGCAAGTGGGAGACTGAAGGAAATATGCCCTAGAGGCAATAATAAAGTTATTATTTATTTCCTTATATCATGATAAATGTTTATTATTCATGCTAGAATTGTATTAACCGGAAACATAATACATGTGTGAATACATAGACAAACAGAGTGTCACTAGTATGCCTCTACTTGACTAGCTCGTTAATCAAAGATGGTTATGTTTCCTAACCATAAACAAAAGAGTTGTTAATTGATTAACGGGATCACATCATTAGGAGAATGATGTGATTGACATGACCCATTCCATTAGCTTAGCACCCGATCGTTTAGTATGTTGCTATTGCTTTCTTCATGACTTATACATGTTCCTATGACTATGAGATTATGCAACTCCCGTTTACCGGAGGAACACTTTGTGTGCTACCAAATGTCACAACGTAACTGGGTGATTATAAAGGAGCTCTACAGGTGTCTCCAAAGGTACATGTTGGGTTGGCGTATTTCGAGATTAGGATTTGTCACTCCGATTGTCGGAGAGGTATCTCTGGGCCCTCTCGGTAATGCACATCACATAAGCCTTGCAAGCATTGCAACTAATGAGTTAGTTGTGAGATGATGTATTACGAAATGAGTAAAGAGACTTGTCGGTAACGAGATTGAACTAGGTATTGAGATACCGACGATCGAATCTCGGGCAAGTAACATACTGATGACAAAGGGAACAACGTATGTTGTTATGCGGTCTAATCGATAAAGATATTCGTAGAATATGTGGGAGAAAATATGAGCATCCAGGTTCCGCTATTGGTTATTGACCGGAGACGTGTCTCGGTCATGTCTACATTGTTCTTGAACCCGTAGGGTCCGCATGCTTAAGGTTTCGATGACAGTTATATTATGAGTTTATGCATTTTGATGTACTGAAGATTTGATCGGAGTCCCGGATGTGATCACGGACATGACAAGGAGTCTCGAAATGGTCGAGACATAAAGATCGATATATTGGAAGCCTATATTTGGATATCGGAAGTGTTCCGAGTGAAATCGGGATTTTACCGGAGTACCGGGAGGTTACCGGAACCCCCCGGGAGGTATATGGGCCTTAGTGGGCTTTAGTGGAAGAGAGGAGAGGTGGCCAGGGCTGGGCCGCGCGCCCCTCCCCCCTAGTCCGAATAGGACAAGGAGAGGGGGGTGGCGCCCCCCTTCCTTCTCTCTCTCCTCTTTCCCCCTCCCGAATCCTATTCCAACTAGGAAAGGGGGGAATCCTACTCCCGGTGGGAGTAGGACTCCTCCTGGCGCGCCCTCCTCCTGGCTGGCCGCACCCCCCCCCCCCCTTGATCCTTTATATACGGGGGCAGGGGCACCCCTAGACACACAAGTTGATCCACGTGATCATATTCTTAGCCGTGTGCGGTGCACCCTTCCACCATAGTCCTCGATAATATTGTAGCGGTGCTTAGGCGAAGCCCTGCGACAATAGTACATCAAGATCGTCACCACACCGTCGTGCTGACGGAACTCTTCCCCGACACTTTGCTTGATCGGAGTCCGGGGATCGTCATCGAGCTGAACATGTGCTAAAACTCGGAGGTGCCGTAGTTTTGGTGCTTGATCGGTCGGGTCGTGAAGACGTACGACTACATCAACCGCGTTGTGCTAACGCTTCCGCTGTCGGTCTACAAGGGTACGTAGATCACACTCTCCCCTCTTGTTGCTATGCATCATCATGATCTTGCGTGTGCGTAGGAATTTTTTTTGAAATTACTATGTTCCCCAACAATGGCACCCCCGAAAAGCCGGCCAATCACACCAACAGGGATTGTTGGGTGTTCAAGCAGGCATGCAAGTTAAATGCCGAAAATAAAGACAAGGGGCTGCATAGCGATGACGACGAAGAGCCCCGGCCGCCGAACAACAGTGGACAGAAGGGTTTTCCCCCACAAGTGCGGACGGTGAACATGATATACGCAACCCACATCCCCAAGAGGGAGCGGAAGCGCGCGTTAAGGGACGTATACGCGGTAGAGCCAGTCGCCCCAAAGTTCAACCCATGGTCCTCCTACCCGATCACCTTTGATCGAAGGGACCATCCCACTAGCACCCGTCATGGCGGATTCGCCGCATTGGTTTTAGACCCAATTATTGACGGATTTCATCTCACTAGAGTCCTTATGGACGGCGGCGGCAGCCTGAACCTGCTTTACCAGGATACAGTGCGGAAAATGGGCATAGATCCCTCGAGGATTAAGCCCACCAAAATGACCTTTAGAGGCGTAATACCAGGTGTAGAGGCCAACTGTACAGGCTCAGTCACACTTGAAGTGGTCTTCGGATCTCCGGATAATTTCCGAAGCGAGGAGTTAATCTTCGACATAGTCCCATTCCGCAGTGGCTATCACGCACTGCTCGGGCGAACCGCATTCGCCAAGTTCAATGCGGTACCGCACTACGCATACCTTAAGCTCAAGATGCCAGGCCCTCGAGCAGTAATTACGGTCAATGGAAACACCGAACGCTCCCTCCGAACGGAGGAGCACACGGCGGCCCTTGCAGCGGAAGCACAAAGCAGCCTCTCCAGGCAATTCTCCAGTCTGGTCATTAAACGTCCGGACACCGTCAAGCGCGCTCAGAGTAACCTACAACAAGACCGCCTGGCACGTTCTGAGCAGGCGTAGCAATGCGGCCCCAACCCCAGCCCTCGCAAAAATGCGACACCGGTGCTTCGCGTACATAACTACGCCCTAGAAATACCATGGGTACAGGGGGAGGGGCACCATCACGGCACGCCCTAAACACGGCTTAAACCGCACCAGGGGCTGCCATTTTTTTAATTTTCTCTTACTTTCAGGACCCCATTCTTCGGAAGGCCTGTTCGGCAGTTCAATTGCCGCACAAACGATGCAAGAACCAGGGAAGCAGACAAGCCATGCCGCATTACGGAACTCCCAGGTGGTCTCTATCACGAGCAGTATACCTGTTTCGCATATCATTCCGCAGCCTACCCCTGGAACGGACATGTTAAATAGTCCAACCTTTTGCTTATCGCATTATTTGTATCGTTCGGCTTTGATCGCAGCCCTTTTTAATAAACAATGCATAGCTTTTGTCTATTTTTGCATTACTCTTTTTTTTACAAATATATGTTCCTTAATGACATGTTGCACCCATACACTTGGTACGGCCAAAATACGCCAGGGGCTTTAGTACCCCTCAATATTGTGTGAGAAGTCCGAACACTTTAACAAGTGCGGCACCCCGAACTTATAGCATTATATGCATCGGCTCCGAATCATGTCTTGGGTCAATAGTTGGGTTTGCCCGGCTCCTATGTTTTGGTGCCTTACGTTCCGCTATATCGGCTAAGGTAGCACTAGGAGAACTACTGCGACTGTGCCCCAGTTGAGCTGGGTCGAGCACCTCAGTAGAGAAAGCTAAAACTGACTATCATGATGAAGCGAGAGTTGGTCGCTGTTCGAGAGGTTTTTCGAGTCCCTAAAGACTTATGCCGCTTAGAGCGAGGAGTCGGCTCTGTCCGGCCAAGGTGTGGATAGCGCCCCGAACTCGGTCTTCCGAATACCAGGGGCTTCGCCGAAATTTAAAATTATAGAATTCTATGGCTAAGTGAGAGTGTTCACGCATTATAGTCCGATTGCCTTGTTCGTTGGGCTGAGCGCCTCCTCGAAGGACCCAAACATGGGAAAAGGAGCGCTTAGGTTTATCGCCGAACACCCCAGCTCTAGCGGCATGGGGGCAGAAGCGGACGACTCGCCATCTCTCAGAATTGATAAACAGCCGCATAGAAGGTAATATTTTAAATTCCAACAGCATTGCTTAGCGCATATGAGCAAGTTTTCAGTGCACAGGACAATACGAGCGAGTTTTACTCAAAAATTACATCCCTGGAACATTCATCCGCCATAAGGCGGGCACCCTTCAGAACATCCTTATAATAATTCTCGCGCTTGCGATGCTCTTTTCCCGACGGTGGCCCGTCCTTCACAAGCTTCTCATCATCCAGCTTGCCCCAGTGCACCTTAGCACGGGCAAGGGCCCTACGAGCACCTTCAATGCAAATGGAGCGCTTGATGACTTCGAGCCTTGGACAGGCCTCCACCAGCCGTCGCACCAGCCCGAAATAGCTCCCAGGCAGAGCCTCTCCAGGCCACAGCTAAACTATGAGGCCCTTCATGGCCTGTTCGGCCGCCTTGTGGAGCTCGACCAATTGCTCCAGCTGGTCGCTCAGGGGCACGGGGTGTCCGGCCTTAGCATACTGAGACCAGAACACCTTCTCTATCGAGCTACCCTCCTCGGCTCGATAGAATGCGGCGGCATCGAACACGCTATGCGGAAGATCTACGAATGCTCCTGGAGAGCTCCGGATTTGGGTAAGTAACAAGTAACTCATGTTTATGTGTTTGCTTTGCATAAAGAATGCCTTACCCGCCGCTATCTTTTTCACCTCATCCAACTCCTGGAGGGTCTTCTGGGATTCGGCCTTGGCAGACTTGGCATTTTCAATAGCCACCGCGAGCTCGGACGCTCGCGTCTTTGAGTCAAGCTCCAAACTCTCATGTTTTTCCATGAGAGCCTGGAGCTCTTGCCGCACCTTGCCAACCTCGGCCTCATACTTCTCCCGCTCGGTGCACTCCGTGGCCGCCCTCTTCTCGGCCTCGAGCAGCGCTTGCTTCAGGATCGCCACCTCAGATGTGGCCCCTACAATAGCCACGATAATCCTGTCATTTTTGGCAATTGCACCTTTTTATATATATATTTAAACAAGGTATTTCTTACCTTCCTCGCCCTCGAGCTGCTTCTTGGCACGCCCGAGCTCTTGCTCGGACTGCTCGAGGTTCTGCTTTAGCATTTCCACTTCCGCAGTCAGTGCGGCGGACGCTAGCAGAGAAGCCTGCATACGCATATTGACTCCTTTTTGTTAGACTCCTGCGAATATTATTTGATCCTCTATTCGGCTTTTCTTCCCGAACGCAAAACAGAGCATCAGGGGCTACTGTCTATGCGGTAATATTATTTACACATTCTTTACTTACCTCAAAGCCTGTTAAAAGGCTAGCACAAGCTTCAGTCAGTCTGTTCTTGGCGGACTGAACCTTCTGGACCACCGCGCTCATAATGGTGCGGTGCTCCTCGTCAATGGAGGCGCCTTTGAGCGCCTCCAACAGATTGTCCGGTGCCTCCGGTTGGACGGGGGTCACCGGCACGAAGGGCCTGCTCCTCTTGGAAGGAGGTTGCCCGCCGGACTCTGGAACCTTTGAAGGCTCCGGAGCGGTGTCCGACCTAGAGCCGGACTTGGAGTCCTGGGGGGTTTTATCCCCTTTACTCCTGGAGTTCGGGAGGTCCCCTTGCGGCGCCTCCAGGACCACCTCCTCCTAGCCTGGAACCTGTGGGGACAGCACTTCGGCATCATCCACAGGGCGGGGGGAGGAAGCTATCGGAAGCGAATTCACATCCCACGAGTCCAGTGAACCTCTCGACGACGCATCGAGCCGGTCTTTGGGTGGGCTGCATAATAATATTCGACATAAGGGAAAGTTGTGCAATAAAGGAATACTACGAGTTACTCTGGTATCCAGATACTTACGATTTCGCCAGGGGCTTGGCCCTGGGCGGCCACTCCTCTTCGCCGTCGTCGGCGCTGGTGGAGTAGTCCGGAGGAAGGATTTTCCCCTTCTTGGACCCTTCGGCCTCCCCAGTTGGCGCGGCCTTCCTTTTCTTCCCTTCCCCCACTGGAGGGGGAGAGGTCTCTTCTTCCTCCTCGTCTTCATGGGAGGAGTGCGCCTTGGAGTCGTCGGATGATGAATCCGACACCTCTGGGCGCCGGGCACTCTTTCGAGTCCCCGTGGCCTTCTTCTTGGCCTTCTTCTCCGGCACCACATAGGGTGCCGGAACCAGCAGCTTCGCCAATCGAGCGTCCGCTGGGCCATCAGGCAAAGGAGCCGGATAGTTGATCTGTCCGGATGTCTCCTGCCAATCCTGTCAAAGGTAAGGGAGCTTAGATCCCGCATGGAGCCAAACTATGAAAAACGGATACCCTGTAAAAGTTAAAAACAGCTTACCGCATGAGCATGACGCTGCATGCTGAATCCGCGATCCTCGATAGCGGATGCGGGGGCTTCGGCGCCCTTGAAAAGCATCTTCCAGGCATCTTCGTACGTCGTGTCGAAGAGCCTACTCAGAGTTCGGTGCCGCACCGGGTCGAACTCCCACAGGTTGAAAGCCCGTTGTTGACACAGGAGGATCCGGTGGAGGGGCATAACCTGGACTACATTGACAAGTTTGAGCTTCTTGTCCACCAGGGTTTGGACGCATGTTTGGAGTCCAGTCAGCTCTCCTTTTTTGCCCCACGACAGGCCCGTCTCTTTCCAGGACGTGAGCCGCGTTGGGGGTTCGGACCGGAACTCGAGGGCTGCAACCCACTTAGGGTCGCGCGGCTCGGTGACGTAAAACCACCCCGATTGCCACCCCTTCAGGGTCTCCACAAAGGATCCCTCGAGCCATAAGACGTTGGGCATCTTGCCCACCATGGCGCCTCCGCACTCTGCCTGGTTGTCGCGCACCACCTTCGGCTTGACATTGAAAGTCTTGAACCATAGGCCGAAATGGGGGCGGATGCGGAGGAAAGCCTCACACATGACGATAAACGTCGAGATGTTGAGGATGAAATTCGGGGCCAGATCATGGAAATCCAGGCGTAGTAGAACATGAGCCCCCGGACAAATGGGTGGAGAGGGAAGCCCAGTCCGCGGAGGAAATGGGGGAGGAACACCACCCTCTCATGGGGCGTAGGGGTGGGGATGAGCTGCCCCTCTTTGGGAAGCCGGTGCGTAATGTCGTTAGACAAGTATCCGGCCTTCCTTAGTCTTTTTATGTGTCCCTCCGTAATGGAGGAGACCATCCACTTGCCTCCCGCTCTAGACATGGCTGGAGAAGGTTGAGGTGGGGAGTGCGGACTTGGGCGCTGGAGCTCGAGTGCGCGAAAATGGATAGGCAGAGCAGGAAGAAGGCATGGGTGAAAAGGTGGATCCTTATCCCCTTATATGGGTGGGCGCGACTATGCGTCCCCACCAGCCTGGTAAAACTCGCTTATCTCCCAAGCACCATAGTCAATGGCACGGTTGGATTACCAACGCCCGTATTGATGAGAATCCTGGAATAAGGGGACACGATATTTGCTTTAACAAGACGTGCCAAGGAAACCGCCTCGCATAACATGCTGAGGTGGCACAATAAAATGATTCGAATAAAGGCTTGGCCGTGGTGCGATGTCACACTACGGAATACATCAGCAGATTAAATTTGTGTAAATATTATTCTCTCTATGGCAATATGTGGAAACTTATTTTGCAGAGCCGGACACTATCTTTGTGTTCAAAATCTTCTATGAAGTACTTGGAGGAGGAACCCGCCTTGCAATGCCGAAGATAATCTGCGCGTCGGACTCGTCGTCATTGAAGCCTGGTTCAGGGGCTACTGAGGGAGTCCTGGATAAGGGGGTGTCCGGATGGCCGGACTATACCTTCAGCCGGACTCCTGGACTATGAAGATACAAGATTAAAGACTTCGTCCCGTGTCCGGGAGGGACTTTCCTTGGCGTGGAAGGCAAGCTTGGCGATACGGATATGTGGATCTCCTACCATTGTAACCGACTCTATGTAACCCTAACCCTATCCGATGTCTATATAAACCGAAGGGTTTTAGTCCGTAGGACGACATTCATACACAACAATCATACCATAGGCTAGCTTCTAGGGTTTAGCCTCTCTGATCTCGTGGTAGATCTACTCTTGTACTACCCATATCATCAATATTAATCAAGCAGGACGTAGGGTTTTACCTCCATCAAGAGGGCCCGAACCAAGGTAAAACTTCGTGTCCCTTGCCTCCTGTTACCATCCGGCCTAGACGCACAATTCGGGACCCCCTACCCGAGATCCGCCGGTTTTGACACCAACAGCTGGGCTTGATGGGCGAGGTAGGAGAGACGGGGCACGGCGAGGGATGCAGGGGGCGCTTGAGAGGCTGCTTGCGGGGAGGGCCTAGTGGATCGATGGGGTGGATGGAGCAGCAGGGATCGGGCGATGCTCGGGTTGGCTCGATGGGGAATTCAAGGGAGAGTGGGTGGCGGCTGGAGGTTGGGCAGCGCGGATCCCCAAGAAGATGGTGGCGGCGGCGGGCACGGAATGGATGGGACAAGCGGGCTAGAATTTAGGGATTAGGGGCTATATATAGCATGTAGGTGAAAGGAGAGGGATCTGGATCATCGGATCGAAATCGGACGGTTCAGAAAGAATAGGCTAGGGAGTCCAAATAATAAAACGGTGATATTTTGTAGATGTTTGGGGATGATCCAGACACAACGGTGGCGACAGTCCGGGTCGGGTCCGGGACAGCTTTTCGGATGCGCGCGCGAGGAGAGCCGCGGGCTGACGAGAGAGGTTAGGTTGGACCTGGCGGTAGGTCGTGAGCTGTGTAGACGGTCTCGAGCTGAGAGAAGAGAAGAGAGGGAGGACCGGCGACTGTTTCCGGAGACCGAAAACGTCCGATGTTAGACCAACTATATTGCCGCTATAGTTAATTGTTGGGGCGTCAAACGAACTCCAAATGCGATGAAACTTGGCAGGCAGACTACTAACAACAAAACAACACCGCACGCCAGCTCTCATCCCATTCCGAGAACATTTTTCGTCCACTTATAAAATAATATTTCGGACGTGCCGCGGGCGCTTGCAAGTGTGTCTGGACTTAGAACGGACAACGGAAGGAACGGGGAGACCTGGACAGATGCAAGTTTTGAAAACATGATGATGCAATGCACATGATGACATGACAAGATGCAAAACGCAAGCGAATGACATGGCAACGACAGCGAATAACTGGAAGACACCTAGCGCATCGGTCTCGGGGCGCTACAACACTCCACCACTACAAGAGGATCTCGTCCCGAGATCTAGAATGGCACCGGAGGGAAAATGGAAGAGAAAGAGAAGAGGTAAAGCTAAGTTGCTTCTTTGACCAATGATTGAAACCATGAACCTTGAGAGGTTGAACAACTTGAAAGAAAGAATTGCAACGGGGATGAACGAAGTTGAAAACACTCTGTTATGAAAGAGGAATAAGAAAGAACAACTTCGGGCAGCAATCCGATTGAAAAGAAAAGGAATTGAATAAGAACTTGGTAAGATGAGAAGATACTTGATGAAATCACAACACACTGCCTCCGGAACTATTGAATGAATGGAACAAGGGGTAAGAAAAATCTCAGACAGCACTCCGGTTGAAAAGAGATGCAAGGCTTGATAAGGCGAAAAGAACTTGAGCAAAAATGGCACCACATTCTGGTTAAATGGATAAGCCTGAAAAGAACAAGATCCTGACAAGAACAAGAAGAAGGTTTGAAGAGAGCAGCATCACAAAGCCTCTGGATGAAAGAATCAAAGGTAGAACGTCGGAACAAAAGGATGGAGAAGAAAAGACAACTTCTACCACAATTAAACTTGGAAAGCATCCTTGCAAGACAAGATTGCACGGGGATTGTTGGAAAAACAACAACGAAAAGGATAAGCTTGTAGTGGGCTTACGGAGAACATCTCAAAACTATGAGTTGAAATTCTGCCACTCACTGAAAAAGATTGGATTGGAAAGAACAAGGAGACGAGAAACTATTCCACCGGGAGGATAAATGAAGAACTTGGATCATTTATAAGCACCATAAATAGCAACAATCCTTAGGGAAGGCTTTAGGTGAAATATAACCCAAGATAACTCCAACGAAAAGGTAGACGGATTTAAAATATCTCATTCTTAACAACATGTGAATCATGAAACATGAACTCAAATTATCAAGAATGACATAATACCACCTCCAATGATACGGTAGAAAGAATTTCACTCCGGATTGCAAGATGAAGAATGCTTGAACTCCTCTGGAAAGAATCTTGATGAACACTTCGAGAAGAAATTGAATCCTTGATCAACCATCATGTAAAGCCTCCTTGGAGAACTCTGGTAAGAAAAAAATGAACAACCAAAATGAAGGATAAAAGAATAAGGTTGAAGCCTTGCAATGATTTAGATGGATCTTCGTGATGATATAATTGAAATAACTTTGAGCTCCGTAAAGAAAGATGGACAACTTGAACCGAGAATTTGATGACCCTCCGGAATAGTGAATTAATCACTTGGAAGAACAAGAGTAAGGATTATGTTATGCGTATCCTTCACCAATTTAAATTGAATACAAACAACGGATTTGGCATACTACTTATTCTCGAAGAACGGATTAAGATAGATATCGCGCCAACTTGAGAATGCCTTCAATGAAACACCGGTGGAACCAAAACCATGAATGAATTGATATGATAACGAAATAAGAGGAATCTTGCACGAACCACCATAAGAATTGGAGATGAGCGAAATAAAGGGACGAATCACCGGGTAAGAATTGACAAATGAACGAAGATACATGAGAGAGTTTAGATACAAAGGAACGAAGAGATCACGAACTGATTAATGGATATTTGATCGATGCCCCCGTAAGATTCGAGAACGAGATCTGAAAGGTGAGAATGAATAATTCTTCTGAAATGATGGGCTCCGGATAATCAAACTGAGAAGACTCTTGAATTGCACCGGATGGGTGAAAATAATATCTCCCAATTGAAAAACAATTATGAGAGGACGACAAAAGTCTAGCACCATGAATCTTCACGAAAACAGAGGAAGATTTACGAGAAACTCTTCTTCGGTCCTCAAAATCTGAGAATTACGACAAGAAACACCACCCTGAATTATTTAGACACTTCGGAAGAATCAAAAGCGAAGAGGTTGAGCCAACGATGAAAAGAATTTGACCGATCTTGGAGAAAGGCATTAGACTGATGATAAATCATTCTTACGTCAAACTTTGAAATGAATTTGAAAAGCTCCGGGAAAATTAGAAGAGTCAGGTAAGATCCTGGGAAAAGACCTGTGGGTTAGGGCCCACTCAAAAGAAACACCGTTGAAAAGGTCGCTTGGAAGATAGATTGCACAGGTTGAATTAAAAGGCTTGAATGAGAGAACATCCTCGAAAGAGCTTGAACGAATGTAGAGTGGAAACACGAATCTTTGAGATATCTTGAGCACTCCGGAACAATACAATAGCGAGCGTGGAATGATTATGAGGTGCACCAGCATGATAGGGTATTTGAAATGAGGAAAAGGATATGATCCACAAAGCTTGAATTGAAACCACCGGAGAAGAAAAAGAACGAAGAATGATGAACTTGAAGCTCCGTTAACATCTTCATGAGCATCACCGGGTAAGAACATTGACGGAAAAGAATGGAGAGACTTCACAAGAATAAAAGGATACTTGATAAAGAAATCTTAGTCCTTGAGGAAAAAGGGTGGGTGGGCGGGAAAAACAAAGGCAACTTGGAGAAGGATGAAACAAACACCGTTGAGAAGAACTGATAATTAATCTTGCGAATGTTGAAGTGATCGGATCCACTTGAAGAGAGACACACCGGTTGAAAAGGATTGACATGACAGACTCGATGATCGAGAAGGATTAGTATTCACATCGGAGTATAAGAACACCATTTAGGAAAAGGTATGGAATCAACATTTGACTTCGAAGCAACTCGAATACCACAACTCGAAACAAAAACAAAGGATTGGCTTGAAGAATAAGCCGGAACAAACATATGATAGAGATTTCGTCCGAAGTTTTCGTGGTGGGGCCTACAAGGGCTCGATCGTACAGCACCATCATGTACAAGGCAGTGCACATGACATACGAAGCGTCCCCGAGTCGGCATAGCCAAGGACTCTTTAAGACACAACGAGACCACTGTTAAACCAACCGTGAATAGGCGGACCACTAGACGTCGAACCCCAATTTCATATCATATATCCGTCGAAAAGATATCCTAAGAGCTACTTGAATTCCCACTTATAAACTCCCGAAATTTTCCGGTTATGCAATCAGGTGTTGGGGATACAGGGGAAGCATAATATCTCACCCAAAACTACACAAATCCTACATCCAGCTGTATCCATCCTTTAACACATAACCAAGAAACCTTCGGAAATCGTTTACCTCAACCTTCGAGAAGCATCCGTTATATGAGTTATGGCAATACTCCTGAACTCCCGCCCCAGTACTGGGTGGCCTCGAGGTTATCTCACCAACAACTGCATAAAAGAGATTTTTGATGTCGGCGAAACTAAACTCAGGTATTCCAGAACTGCAATGATAAAATTGTGACGACAACACCTCCGAGCTCAACTCCCCGGGACACTGCCACAACCCCTAAATGACAGGAGGCACCAAGAACAATGTTCTCATCACAAATCGATCGGAACGATTCCAAGATACCCGCGTGATCCTAAAAAAATTAGTGAAATTTGAGAAGAGAAGAGTCAAAACTCTACGTCGGGATGCCTCACCAGAGCGACGAAGGGACTGAGGAGTAAAAAGAATTCCTAAACTCTCCGATATATATAAATCCTAAACGACTCAAAACATTTTTCTAGACTCAACAACGCCAACGATTCAATCAAGCAGGGGGGCTCCTAAGGTCGGGGAAGGCTTTGATTACCAACTTGTAATGCCCTGGATGCAGCTATATCTCCCACGTGTCGAAGCACGACTTAGAGGCATAATCGCATTGAAAGCAATGTCGCAAGTGAGGTAATCTTCACACAACCCATGTAATACATAAGGGAAAGAGATACATAGTTGGCTTACAATCGCCACTTCACACAATTACATGAATAAAGCATTACATCAACCAAATACAATCAAGGTCCGACTACGGAACCAAAATAAAAGAAGACTACCCCAAAAGCTACACAGAACCCCGATCGACCCCAACTGGGCTCCACTACTGATCAACTAGAACGAAACACCACAAAGGACAAGATCTTCATCGAGCTCCTCCTTGAGCTTGATTGCGTCACCTGCTCGGTAACATCGGCACCTGCAAACTGGTATTGGAAGTATCTATGAGTCACGGGGACTTAGCAATCTCACACCCTCGCGATCAAGACTATTTAAGCTTATGGGTAAGGTAAAGGTATGAGGTGGAGCTGCAGCAAGCGACTAGCATATATGGTGGCTAACATACGCAAATGAGAGCGAGAAGAGAAGGCAAAAGCACGGTCGAACAACTATGATCAAGAAGTGATCCTAGAACAACCTACGTCAAGCATTACTCCAACACTGTGTTCACTTCCCGGACCCCGCCGAGAAGAGACCATCACGGTAACACACGCGGTTGATGTATTTTAATTAAGGTCAACTTCAGGTTTTCTACAACCGGACATTAACAAATTCCCATCTGCCCATAACCGCGGGCACGGCTTTTGAAAGTTCAAATCCCTGTAGGGGAGTCCCAACTTAGCCCATCACAAGCTCTCACGGTCAACGAAGGATATTCCTTCTAGCGGGAAGACCCGATCAGACTCGGAATCACGGTTACAAGACATCCTCGACAATGGTAAAACAAGTCCAGCAACACTGCCCGAATGTGCCGACAAATCCCGATAGGAGCTGCACATATCTTGTTCTCAGGGCACACTCAGATAGGTCAAGCTACGAATAAAACCAACCCTCGAGTTGCCCCGAGGTGGCCCCGCAGGCTGCCCAGTTCGGACCAACACTCAGAGGAGCACTGGCCCGGGGGGGTTAAAATAAAGATGACCCTTGGGCAGGCCTACCCAAGGGAAAGAAAAGGCTAGGTGGTGAATGGTAAAACCAATGTTGGGCATTGCTGGAGGAGTTTTATTCAAGGCGAACTGTCAATGGGTTCCCATTATAACCCAACCGCGTAAGGAACGCAAAATCTAGGAACAGAACACCGATATGACGGAAACTAGGGCGGCAACAGTGGAACAAAACACCAGGCATAAGGCCGAGCCTTCCACCCTTTACCAAGTATATAGATGCATTAATTAGATAAGAGATATTGTGATATCCCAACAAAATAACCATGTTCCAAACATGGAACAAAACTCCAATCTTCACCTGCAACTAACAACGCTATAAGAGGGGCTGAGCAAAGTGGTAACATAGCCAAACAACAGTTTGCTAGGATAAGGTGGGTTAGAGGCTTGGTTCAACAAATGGGAGGCATGACAAGCAAGAGGTAGGTATCGCAGCATAGGCATAGCAAAATAGCGAGCAACTAGTAAGCAAAGATAGAAGTGATTTTGAGGGTATGGTCATCTTGCCTAAGATCCCGCAAGGAAGAAGAACGAGTCCATGAAGAAGACAAACGGACGTAGTCGAACGAATCCTCACAACTCCGGAACAAAACCAAAGCTAACGCGAGAAGCAACCCGGAAAGAAGCAAACAACAAAGTAAACAACCATCACATAAGCATGGCATGATGCACAACCAGGTATGATGCATGTCCGGTTTAAATGAGGCATGACATGGCAAAATGCACAAACAATCCTACAAATTAAATGGAGCTCAATATGCAACGAGTTGCATATTGATGAAACACCACATGACTTATTTAGTTCTCTCTCGATTAGGTACTGAACAATATTAAATGTTGTTAGCATGGCAAGAGTTGAAGCATAATGAAACTATCTATCTAGGCAAGTTTAAATGAGGCCGGAAGCAACGAACAACAATTCCGGTAAATCCCCATATGCATATATTAGGTTTGGTGTTGTTCTTCCCTAAACCAAATTTTATAGTTGTTAAACATGCAAGACGAGTGCACCATGTTAAACCACCCCATTTACATATAAAGTTTATTAAATTCGGAGTTACGGTTATTTAGTTATGAATTAAGTCATTTTAGCATGGCATAGGAGCAAAGTTAAACAAACATCATTTTAAACATATTAAACATGGGTGAAAGTTGAATAATATTAAACTAGACAAAATTCTAAGCAAGTTTCATATATAAATCATTTTAAACCGATGCTCGGTTGTTAAGTTATTATATGCATGAAGCACAAGGGGTTTTTTGAAAAACTGTAAAACCTGGGAAATTAGACAAATTCACATAACTAAAAAAACAGAAACAGGCCGAAACAAGACTGGCCCAACAGTGCACAAGGGGGCTGCTCACTTTGGGCCCAGAGGAAAAGATGGGCCGGATGGGCCTTGGCGTGGCACAGGGGAGCGACTGGGCCGGCTCGCGCAGGGGAGCGGCTGGGCCGGCTCGCGCAGGGTGGAGGTCAACGCTCGCGGTTCCCTCGCTCGCTCGACCTGGAGCAGAGGAGGCAGATGCTAGCGACGCGAGCAGGGGCTGTCTCCGGCCTGTGCCCACCGGATCAGGCGACGACGGGCGCGGGGACGATGAACCGTGCGCGGGGAGGTCCAGGAGCAGGACGACGGGCTGATGCGGGGCAGCAGCAGGTTCAGTACAGGGGCGCAGCGGTGGCGCGCACGGGACATGGCGGAGATGAGCGGATCCGGGTGCGTGACGACATTCTCCGGCGAGGTGGCGCGCGGGCGAAGCTGAAGGAGGCGGCGCATGTCCTCTGTTCGCCAATAAGCAGAGCAGCACCGATGTCTTGGCACGGCTGCAAGTGGCACGGCTCCACGTCGGTGCCGGGAACGGGAAACAAACGGAGGTGGCCGGAACGGGACGGAGCTTTGGTTGCCGGCGATGGATCCAGGGCCGAACCAGGCGGGCACGGCGGCCGGAGATCCATCGCGGGATTCCCTGGCGGCAACTTGGTCAAACGGGACAGAATCCAGAGGTTAGAGGAGCAGGAGATTCAGGAAAAGGAAAAAGGGCATGAGGCAGGGGACCTGTTGGTCCGGCGGAGGCACCCTGGTGGTTGAGGCCGCTGGCGACGAACGACAGGCAGCGCTGCTAGTCTAGGTCGTCGGCGGGGATGGCGGGGCTTGATGGCGAGGCAGGAGAGACGGGGCACGGCGAGGGATGCAGGGGGCGCTTGAGAGGCTGCTTGCGGGGAGGGCCTAGTGGATGAATGGGGTGGATGGAGCAGCGGGGATCGGGCGATGCTCGGGTTGGCTCTATGGGGAATTCAAGTGAGAGTGGGTGGCAGTTGGAGGTTGGGCAGCGCGGATCCCCAAGAAGATGGTGGCGGCGGCGGGCATGGAATGGATGGGACAAGCGGGCTAAAATTTAGGGATTAGGAGCTACATATAGCATGTAGGTGAAAGGAGAGGGATCTGGATCATTGGATCGAAATCGGACGGTTCAGGAAGAATAGGCTAGGGAGTCGAAATAATAAAACGGTGATATTTTGTAGATGTTTGGGGATGATCCAGACACAACGGTGGCGACAGTCCGGGTCGGGTCCGGGACAGCTTTTCGGACGCGCGCGCGAGGAGAGCCGCGGGCTGACGAGAGAGGTTAGGTTGGACCTGGCGGTAGGTCGTGAGCTGTGTAGACGATCTCGAGCTGAGAGAAGAGAAGAGAGGGAGGACCGGTGACTGTTTCCGGAGACCGAAAACGTCCGACGTTAGACCGACTATATTGCCGCTATAGTTAATCGTTGGGGCGTCAAACGAACTCCAAATGCGATGAAACTTGGCAGGCGGCCTACTAACAACAAAAGAACACCGCACGCCAACTCTCATCCCATTCCGAGAACATTTTTCGGCCACTTATAAAATAATATTTCGGACGTGTCGCGGGCGCGTGCAAGTGTGTCTGGACTCAGAACGGACAACGGAAGGAACGGGGAGACCTGGACAGATGCAAGTTTTGAAAACATGATGATGCAATGCACATGATGACATGACAAGATGCAAAACGCAAGCAAATAACATGGAAATGACAGCGAATAACTGGAGGACACCTGGCGTGTCGGTCTTGGGGCGCTACATCAGGTTTCCAGTAGGTTCCATCAGCATTGAGTTTCCTCTCAAAGGCAATACCCTCTTTCCTAGGGTTCCTGTTGAGGATCTTCTTCTAAAGCACATCACAAAGAGCCTGATGCCCTTTGAGGCTTTTGTACATGCCTGTCACATACAATTCCTTCAGCCCTGCATGGTCAGTGATACTAGTAGCATCCTCAGATGAGGAATTAGTGATAGCAGAGACAGGTGAAGAATTTGCAGCTTCACGTTCAATGCACTTCAAACATGGAGGATTAAACTCTTCCTGGGCAGCGCTGATTTGTTGAGCAAGTAATGAATCACGCTCCTTCTGAAGATCTTCATAACTCACTCTTAACTGCTCAAGATCTTGCTTTCTTTGAAGAAATTCATAAGAAAGCTTCTCATGATCGGATAAGAGAGTGTTATGATGACTCTGAAGGTTATCAAACTTGGACTGGAGTCCCTGAAGACTTTCAGCCAAAGCTTTAGAACAATCCATTTCTTCACCCAACATATCATCGCTCTCATCTAGCATATTTTGAACTTTTTCCAAAGCTCTTTGTTGTTTAGTGGCAAGGGAAGCAATTTTGACATAACTGGGTCCAAATTCATCACCAGATTCATCATCACTGGACTCAGATAAGTAGCATTCAGTTACCTTGGCACCTTTTGCCATAAGGCATGATGCAGAGGATGATGATTTTGGAATGAAAGTCATAGCCTTGCGCGATTCCATGAAGTCCTCAAACCAGGGTTCATGGTGAGATCGATGTCCTTCATAGACCTCAGAGAGTCGGTCCCAGATGAGCTTCGCATGGTAGAGATGCATAATGTTCCTGAACTGATTTTGTGACAAGCCAGAGCAGATGATGTCCTTCGCCATGAGGTTGTGTAGCATGTACTTGCGAATATCATTAGCCTCTGCCATCTTGCATAGGTCAGTAAGACCAATCTCACTGACGGTCTAGAGTTCGTTGTTCATCGCCATGAGGCGCTTCTTCATCATGACATTCCACTTGGGATAATCATGACCGTCAAAGATGGGGCATGTCACAGTCTTCATTCCTACGGTCAACATAACTAAAACTCCATGCGGTTAAACCAAAATCACATAGAACAAGGGAGTACCTTGCTCTGATACCAATTGAAAGTGTGTTAAGTCGACTAGAAGGGAGTGAATAGGCGATTTTTATAAATTCTTAATTGAGGAATTTTAGGGCGAGGAAATTCCTAAGCGAAGAACTACTTGCAGCGAAATAAGTACTTAGATGCAGACATGACATAACATAAGCATGGATATCACGATGAATTGAAAACAAACATAGAGTAGAGATAGCGTAAACACAGGATAAAGCAGGGTGAAGAGAAATAGACTGAAGAAATTGAACTAAGGAAATTGAGAAAGTCTTCAATCAAAGCCTTCAAACATATATGAACAAGCACACAACAAAGTAATGAGGAAATGAAGGGGTTGAGGAAATAGAACCAGTAAGCTTGGTGAAGACAATGATTTGGTAGACCAATTCCAACTGCTGTGACAGTTGTACGTCTGGTTAGAGCGGCTAGGTATTTAAACCTGAGGACACACACACAGTCCTCATCGTATTCTCCTTGAACTAAGGTCACACAGACTTCGTCCAATCACTCGTGGTAAGTCTTCAGGTGACTTCCAAACCTTCACAAACTTGGTCACCCAGTAAAAGCCTACGTCATGCTTCATTGATATTGATGATGATGATCACGGTTACAAGAGTGCTCTATCTCGAGAGCTATTGTCTAAACCTAACTTGTCCAACTTGTGGAACTTGTCTCTCTTGTCCCTTTTGGGGAGCCCTGCCCCTCCTTATATATGTTGGACGGGCGGGTTACATGTAGATTCCTATTAGGATTAGGACTAGTCTATCTCTAATTCAAACCGGATACAAGTCCAGGTCTTAACTCCTTGTAAGATAAATGTTCCTCATGCTTTTCCTCTTAAACCGGCCCGCCATTAACATAAACCGGCCTTCTGGGCCTTGGGCCTTGTCATTCATCTGACCCGTCTGCTGGGTCACAAGTGTGTCATAATGTTCTGGCGGGTTGCTTGTAAACCGCCAGGTCAGGGAAGGTCTCCAGTGAATCGCCAAGTGTAAACCGGGTCTCAAGTAAACCGCCAAGTCCAGCCGGGTCACCAATGAGTCTTTAGGCTCGTGAATCGTCATACCAGTGAACCGCCAGACACGTAACTCGCCAATCCTCTGGCGGGTTTACCAATGAAACGCCTAGTCCGGTCGGGTTATACTTCCGGCCGGTTTACACCGTGGGGTATATCCCCGACATTAGCCCCCAAGTTTAGCTTGGATTTATCCATGGTAAACTTATGCTGCAAAATAAACACAAGAACAAATTTGATAGGTTATGCTCCGGGTTAAGAATTCTTGTAAACCGGTACCTGATGATCGTTAAGTCCTTGTCATTTCCTCCTTCTAGAAAATCCGGGTTAACAAGCCAGCTTCATACTCAATTGGTTGACATTGGTTTCTCACAGAGAAACATTGTGAAGAATAATCCACTTGAGTCGGCTTCCAAAGCGCCGGTTAAGAAATATGGGTCTTGAAATACTTATCTGATATTCAGCCGGTTTGAAGATGTAAAACTTGCCGGTTTAATATTACCAAACTGGCCGGTTTATAAATATTGATGGCACCGGGTCATAATTGTTGTCGACACCGGGTCATGTAATTGATCTTCCTGATTTGCTCAAAACTGATAAAATGAAGATGTTCCTCCTTATATATGCATAATACATGTAGCCCCAAGTCTTAAGAGGAGAACATAGTGATAACTTAAGACTTGCTCCAATAAGTGTTTCAACCTTGAAGAAATCCGGTTTGTTCATCTCAATCATATAAACTGAATACTCCATATATGTAGCCCCCAAGTGCCGGGTTGTCATGCTTGCAGCAACCTGGGACTTGTAATTGCTTATAAAAACTTCAATCAGTATAACCCCCAAGGGCCGGGTCATTATGCAATAATGAGCAGGAACTTTGTAAATATAATTATGTAGATTTTAGCAGTGATGTGTAGCCCCCAAGGGCCGGCTTAGTAAGATAATACTGAACCGGGACTTGATATATACATCAATGAAAATAACAACTTATAATGTAGCTTCCATCGTAGGGCTTGAACCCACGTCCACAAGGTTAAGAGCTATGTGCTTTACCAACTAAGCAATGGATCCTTCAATATTATGGACGAAAACTTGTGTACCTTGAATTGTTGACAAGAGCAATTGGTAGCCCCCAAGAACCGTCTCATTATAATATGATGAGTCGAGTCTTCAATAAGAATAGTAAAAATGACTTTGCATTAGCCACCAAGTGTCATGATGCATGCTTGCAGCGACATGAGACTTGCATGTAATCTCGATTTGAATAATGTAGCCCCCAAGTGCCGGGTTGTAAGCCTGCAGCGACTCGGGACTATTCCTTCCATTGTAGAATAAATCATATCCTTTGATAAAATAATAGATATTGCGCTAAAGCGACTTTGAAAACTTAATAATACCGGTTATTAATAACCATAAAAGTCCAGCCATGTTGGCTATTCAAGATAATATAATCCGGTGAAAACCTTATTCATTAAATATCATAATGAAAATTCAGCCAAGTTTGGCTATTTGAATAATATAACCCAATGATTTATAAGCGCATGATTCCAATGGCGCAATCCAAATATATATATACTGGCGACTTATAGTCCAAAGTCAGGCCGGTTTAACAAACCTGTTTCTGCATACAACAAGTTTAAAGTGTCCTAGCAGTTTACCGTCGGACGGGTCATAATGCCCAACATATAACCCGGGTTTATAACCAAGGCTGCACTTAAGAATAATCAAATATGAAATATATCATACCTGTGACATTGAATCACATTGTTGGTTTTACCAACTTTTTGTAGTAAAGGTGATAACCCCAATCTTGAGTACTGATAACTCCTTCCATATTGTGCCGGTTTAGGATAAAATCGTATCGGGTTGTGATAAACACCGGATTATCCATATTCGATGCTGGCAACTTGTAGTCGAAACCAGGCGAGGTTAATAATCTCTGGATTGTAACTTGTACTGATAACTTATAGTTGACAGCCTAACCGGGTTGAGAAAACTTCGGTTTATAATTGAGTTTGTACTAACAACTGATAGTTGAAAGCTTGTGTCGGGTTAAGAAACACCGGACTGATGACTTATAGTCTGGCCGGGTCAATAGACACCGGTTCAACATAAAATTTATCAAAAGAGAAAAATCTTGACAAAGGCAAATAAAACCGTGTAGTCGAGGCTTTTCAAGGGCTGCCAGGCACAAATTTGAGGCTTTTCATGGGCTGCCAGGCCGCTGAGTTAAACCATTTGACAAAGCCTTTTAAGATGGCCCTCCAACTAACCAATCATCATTTTAACTTTGACAAGTTCACGGTCTCAATGAGAGTAACTGTCAAACGTTCGACGGGTCGTGTCAGGATTACCTGGATAGGAGTGGCTTACTTGATGAAGGCAGGTTAACCCGGGTTTTAGGTGAATACACCAGGCTTCCAAGCCGTGGGTCGATACCTAGCTACAAGGGTCCTTTCAAACTCTTTGGTATTTGACACAAAGAGCCCCCAAGTAACTTTGTGAGTTGTGCTCAATGGGTGCCTATGTTTTAGTTATGCGTAGCAACAAGACTCTCTTTGGCCCCTTGGGTGTGAAGCTCCCAAGCTTTGTTGTGGCATGATAGCCGGATTAATGGATAGGACTCCGCTTTGCAAGCTGAAGCCCCCATGTGATATATTTCTGAGCTGTGCTCGCCGGGTGCCTATGTTAGAGTTGTGATGTGCAACAAACTCTCTTTGGCCCCTGATGATAATATTGTCTTGATAGCCGCATCAAGAAGGTAGTAACGCCATGTTCTCTTTGGTGAATACACCTATGTTTGAACAGGAAGCCCCCAAGTAATCATATGAAGATGAACCCATAAGGCAGGATACCCATGTTTGAACCGTGCGTCCGGGCAGCAGGTCCTCTTGGGAAACCTTTAAATTTTTGCAAGAGATAAATTCTTCTTGAACCGGAAATTCTTAAACCGGATATTGAGAGCTTCAAAGCTTTGTGGGAGACATCTTCCCCTTGAGCCGGATATTAAACCGGAATCCTTCTTTTTAAGCCGGAAATTTTCTGACGGCCTTTAAATTTGCACCAATATGGTGGTTTAGGATCCTGCATTAAACAACTTTGCAAACCGGAGTAATTGCTCTTTTAAAGAAGGCAATATGTAATATAAAATATACTGGATGGATTTCACCTGATATATCATGCCAGGGGTTATCCACCGTGGAGTTGATGATCACCATGGTGAAGCTGAAATTAATCACGACCGAGTCGGCCACGATGTTGTAAACTAGCGTGGACACGTGAACCGGCCACGACGGCGGATGGGCGAGTCGTCCGTGGCGTTGTAAGGCAGCGCGGACGGATGAGTAAATCACAGGGATGGTTCCGGTGAGTTGAAGTAGTTCGGGCCGCAAGGGTGGCGGCTTGTGCGTCCATTTACTGGGTAATGAGGCACGGACGAACACCGAGCGCAATGTTGCAAGTACGTGCTCCGTACCCATGGTATAAACCACAATTGTCCTGCGTACAAAACATACAACAGGGCGGAGTAGTTGTTTGTCGAAGGAAATCAACATATACTTAACAATATATGTAAGATAAATATCACCTGATTTTAGGCAACAGATGATCACCATATGGCATCTGTAGGTAACCAAGAACTTTTGTGTTGATCCTTTCAAAGGCCTCGCGAGAGTTCGTCATAGTTTGTATAATCTCCACTGCGTGCAAACTGTAGTGTACTCTTTGGCCGGTTCAGAGGTGTGAAGGCCGTAGACGAAGCCGGTTTGGCCGGGGTGGCTCAATGGCAACTCCGTCGGGGCGGCTCGCAACACTTGGAGGCCGGCGGTTTGGGAGGTTTGGGGGCCGGCGGCACAAAGCAGCAGCGGAGGCACCCTCGGGTCAATGATGGTGGTAGAAGATGACCCAGTGCAGCGGTGGTTCAGAAGTGCAGCAGCGGCGACGGCAGGACCCAGTCCGGAGACGCGTCGATATCTTGATGCGGCGCGTGGAGATGAAGCCGACTCCATGCGACCTAGATCTCCTCCGGGTCGTGCTTGGCTTGACCCATCAGTTTGACTAGTGCCTGGAGGTGCAGCTGTAGTGCTTGTAGAAGGAGCAGCAACGGTGAGGCGTGCAGGCGAACAACAGCTTGGCCGTCTTGAGGCAGCAGCGCAGCCATGGGGCAGCGACAAGGTGTGTGGGCCGAGGAAGAGGAGGCACATCGGGGGCAGCCCCGGCTAATGGTGATTGGTGAAGGCGGTGATTTAGCGCGGGCGAGTCAGATGTCCACTCGGCCGGCTCACAGGCAAAAGTTTGACCATCGTAGGCCAGGGCCGAATATGCGGCCACGTCCCTGTCTTTCTCCGGGTCGTACTTTGACTCGGCAACCCCACACCCTTTTCTTTCTTTCTCGTGTGCTGCGCTGTTGATTGGACGTCTCGGCTCATATTTCCTTGTACATCCTGCCTTCATGTATGTATAGCTATCCGAGATAGCAATTCTGAAAATTAAACTAGCACTCAACCTACGTGAGCAACATAGATCCTGTTTTGTCCTTTGTATGATAACATGCAGCAGTAGTTGGTATGATTGATGGACTTTCTATGGCTTGGAAGTCGTCGCAGCGACAAAACACCTCGGGACTAGGTGCATCGGAAAAACATGCTGTAACAGAAAAACACGCCTGGCGGCTTGCGATTCAACTGCAAAAAAATTCTCTTGCACTCCTGCTGGCCCCTGTGACGTGATCCTTGGCGGCGATAGCACATCCGACGCACTCTTAATCTTCTGGAACGTAAACCTTCATTTGTCTACTCGTGAGCTCTTCGATCCCTGAAGAGATCCCTCCAAGAACTCAACACCACCATGTCGCAGCCCCACGGTGGGCGCCAACTGTCGTGGAATTGTCACGGCAGATGTCCTTAGTGTCAGGACTTAGTTGCGAGGCCAACGCATCTATGTGGTAGCTTGAGAGGGGTTGAGCGGGACGAGAGGAACGATGTTTTACCCAGGTTCGGCCCCTCATGGTGGAGGTAAAAGCCTATGTCCTGCTTCATTGATATTGATGATGATGATCACGGTTACAAGAGTGCTCTATCTCGAGAGCTCTTGTCTAAACCTAACTTGTCCAACTTGTGGAACTTGTCTCTCTTGTCCCTTTTGGGGAGCCCTACCCCTCCTTATATATGTTGGAGGGGTGGGTTACATATAGAGTCCTATTAGGATTAGGACTAGTCTATCTCTAATTCAAACCGGATACAAGTCCAGGTCTTAACTCCTTGTAAGATAAATGTTCCTCATGCTTTTCCTCTTAAACCGGCATACCATTGACATAAACCGGCCTTCTGGGCCTTGGGCCTTGTCATTCATCTGACCCGTCCGCCGGGTCACAAGTGTGTCATAATGTTCCGGCGGGTTGCTTGTAAACCGCCAGGTCAGGGCAGGTCGCCAGTGAATCGCCAAGTGTAAACCGGGTCTCAAGTAAACCGCCAAGTCCAGCCGGGTCACCAATGAGTCTTCAGGCTCATGAATCGTCATACCAGTGAACCGCCAGACACGTAAATCGCCAATCCTCTAGCGGTTTACCAATGAAACGCCTAGTCCGGCCGGGTTATACTTCCGGCCGGTTTACACCGTGGGGTATATCCCCGACATTAGCCCCCAAGTTTAGCTTGGATTTATCCATGGTAAACTTATGCTGCAAAATAAACACAAGAACAAATTTGGCAGGTTATGCTCTGGGTTAAGAATTCTTGTAAACCGATACCTGATGATCCTTAAGTCCTTGTCATTTCCTCCTTCTAGAAAATCCGGGTTAACAAGCCAGCTTCATACTCAATTTGTTGACATTGGTTTCTCACAGAGAAACATTGTGAAGAATAATCCACTTGAGTCGGCTTCCAAAGCGCCGGTTTAAGAAATATGGGTCTTGAAATACTTATCTAATATTCAGCCGGTTTGAAGATGTAAAACTTGCCGGTTTAATATTACCAAACTGGCCGGTTTATAAATATTGATGGCACCGGGTCATAATTGTTGTCGACACCGGGTCATGTAATTGATCTTCCTGATTTGCTCAAAACTGGTAAAATGAAGATGTTCCTCCTTATATATGCATAATACATGTAGCCCCCAAGTCTTAAGAGGAGAACATAGTGATAACTTAAGACTTGCTCCAATAAGTGTTTCAACCTTGAAGAAATCCGGTTTGTTCATCTCAATCATATAAACTGAATACTCCATATATGTAGCCCCCAAGTGTCGGGTTGTCATGCTTGCAGCAACCTGGGACTTGTAATTGCTTATAAAAACTTCAATCAGTGTAACCCCCAAGGGCCGGGTCATTATGCAATAATGAGCAGGAACTTTGTAAATATAATTATGTAGATTTTAGCAGTGATGTGTAGCCCCCAAGGGCCGGCTTAGTAAGATAATACTGAACCGGGACTTGATATATACTTCAATGAAAATAACATCTTATAATGTAGCTTCCATCGTAGGGCTTGAACCCACTCCACAAGGTTAAGAGCTTTGTGCTTTACCAACTGAGCAATGGATCCTTCAATATTATGGACGAAAACTTGTGTACCTTGAATTGTTGACAGGAGCAATTGGTAGCCCCCAAGGGCCGGCTCATTATAATATGATGAGTCGAGTCTTCAATAAGACTAGTAAAAATGACTTTGCATTAGCCCCCAAGTGTCATCATGCATGCTTGCAGCGACATGAGACTTGCATGTAATCTCGATTTGAATAATGTAGCCCCCAAGTGCCGGGTTGTAAGCCTGCAGCGACTCGGGACTATTCCTTCCATTGTAGAATAAATCATATCCTTTGATAAAATAATAGATATTGCGCTAAAGCGACTTTGAAAACTTAATAATACCGGTTATTAATAACCATAAAAGTCCAGCCATGTTGGCTATTCAAGATAATATAATCCGGTGAAAACCTTATTCATTCAATATCATAATGAAAATTCAGCCAACTTTGGCTATTTGAATAATCTAACCCAATGATTTATAAGCACATGATTCCAATGGCACAATACAAATATATATATATATATATATATATATATATATATATATATATATACTGGCGACTTATAGTTCAAAGCCAAGCCGGTTTAACAAACTTGTTTCTGCATACAACAAGTTTAAAGTGTCCTGGCGGTTTACCGCCGGACGGGTCATAATGCCCAACATATAACCCGGGTTTATAACCAAGGCTGCACTTAAGAATAATCAAATATGAAATCATACCTGTGACATTGAATCACATTGTTGGTTTTACCAACTTTTTGTAGTAAAGGTGATAACCCCAATCTTGAGTACTGATAACTCCTTCCATATTGTGCCGGTTTAGGATAAAACCGTATCGGGTTGTGATAAACACCGGATTATCCATATTCGATGCTGGCGACTTGTAGTCGAAACCAGGCGAGGTTAATAATCTCCAGATTGTAACTTGTACTGATAACTTATAGTTGACAGCCTAACCGGGTTGAGAAAACTCCGGTTTATAATTGAGTTTGTACTAACAACTGATAGTTGAAAGCTTGTGCCGGGTTAAGAAACACCGGACTGATGACTTATAGTCTGGCCGGGCCAATAGACACTGGTTCAACATAAAATTTATCAAAAGAGAAAAATCTTGACAAATGCAAATAAAACCGTGTAGTCGAGGCTTTTCAAGGGCTGCCAGGCCCAAATTCGAGGCTTTTCATGGGCTGCCAGGCCGCTGAGTTAAACCATTTGACAAAGCCTTTTAAGATGGCCCTCCAACTAACCAATCATTGTTTTAACTTTGACAAGTTCAGGGTCTCGATGAGAGTAACTGTCAAACGTTCGACGGGTCATGCCAGGATTACCTGGATAGGAGTGGCTTACTTGATGAAGGCAGGTTAACCCGGGGTTTTAGGTGAATACACCAGGCTTCCAAGCCGTGGGTCGATACCCAGCTACAAGGGTCCTTTCAAACTCTTTGGTATTTGACACAAAGAGCCCCCAAGTAACTTTGTGAGCTGTGCTCAATGGGTGCCTATGTTTGAGTTGTGCGTAGCAACAAGACTCTCTTTGGCCCCTTGGGTGTGAAGCTCCCAAGCTTTGTTGTGGCGTGATAGCCGGATTAATGGATAGGACTCCGCTTTGCAAGCTGAAGCCCCCATGTGATATATTTCTGAGCTGTGCTCGCCGGGTGCCTATGTTTGAGTTGTGATGTGCAACAAACTCTCTTTGGCCCCTGATGATAATATTGTCTTGATAGCCGCATCAAGAAGGTAGTAACGCCATGTTCTCTTTGGTGAATACACCTATGTTTGAACAGGAAGCCCCCAAATAATCATATGAAGATGAACCCATAAGGCAGGATACCCATGTTTGAACCGCGCGTCCGGGCAGCAGGTCCTCTTGGGCAACCTTTAACTTTTTGCAAGAGATAAATTCTTCTTGAACCGGAAATTCTTAAACCGGATATTGAGAGCTTCAAAGCTTTGTGGGAGACATCTTCCCCTTGAGCCGGATATTAAACCGGAATCCTTCTTTTTAAGCCAGAAATTTTCTGACGGCCTTTAAATTTGCACCAATATGGCGGTTTAGGATCTTGCATTAAACAACTTTGCAAACCGGAGTAATTGCTCTTTTAAAGAAGGCAATATGTAATATAAAATATACTGGATGGATTTCACCTGATATATCATGCCAGGGGTTATCCACCATGGAGTTGATGATCACCATGGTGAAGCTGAAATTAATCACGACCGAGTCGGCCACGGTGTTGTAAACTATCATGGACACGTGAACGGCCACGACGGCGGACGGGCGAGTCTTCCGTGGCGTTGTAAGGCAGCGCGGACGGATGAGTAAATCACAGGGATGGTTCCGGTGAGTTGAAGTAGTTCGGGCCGCAAGGGTGGCGGCTTGTGCGTCCATTTACTGGGTAATGAGGCACGGACGAACACCGAGCGCAATGTTGCAAGTACGTGCTCCGTACCCATGGTATAAACCACAATTGTCATGCGTACAAAACATACAACAGGGCGGAGTAGTTGTTTGTCGAAGGAAATCAACATATACTTAACAATATATGTAAGATAAATATCACCTGATTTTAGGCAACAGATGATCACCATATGGCATCTGTAGGTAACCAAGAACTTTTGTGTTGATCCTTTCAAAGGCCTCGCGAGAGTTCGTCGGAGTTTGTATAATCTCCACTGCGTGCAAACTGTAGTGTACTCTTTGGCCGGTTCAGAGGTGTGAAGGCCGTAGACGAAGCCACTTTGGCCGGGGTGGCTCAATGGCAACTCCGTCAGGGCGGCTCGCAACACTTGGAGGCCGGCGGTTTGGGAGGTTTGGGGGCCGGCGGCTCAAAGCAGCAGCGGTGGCACCCTCGGGTCAATGACGGTGGTAGAAGATGACCCAGTGCAGCGGCGGTTCAGAAGTGCAGCAGCGGCGACGGCAGGACCCAGTCCGGAGACGCGTCGATATCTTGATGCGGCGCGTGGAGACGAAGCCGACTCCTTGCGACCTAGATCTCCTTCGGGTCGTGCTTGGCTTGACCCATCAGTTTGACTAGTGCTTGGAGGTGCAGCTGTAGTGCTTGTAGAAGGAGCAGCAACGGCGAGGCGTGCAGGCGAACAATAGCTTGGCCGTCTCGAGGCAGCAGCGCAGCCATGGGGCAGCGACGAGGTGTGTGGGCCGAGGCAGAGGAGGCACATCGGGGGCAGCCCCGGCTAATGGTGATTGGTGAAGGCGGTGATTTAGCGCGGGCGAGTCAGATGTCCGCTCGGCCGGCTCACAGGCAAAAGTTTGAGCATCGTAGGCCAGGGCCGAATCTGCGGCCACGTCCCTGTCTTTCTCCGGGTCGTACTTTGACTCGGCAACCCCACACCCTTTTCTTTTTCTCGTGTGCTGCGCTGTTGATTGTACGTATCGGCTCATATTTCCTTGTACAGCCTGCCTCCATGTATGTATAGCTATCCGAGATAGCAATTCTAAAAATTAAACTAGCACTCAACCTACGTGAGTAGCATAGATCCTGTTTTGTCCTTTGTACGATAACATGCAGCAGTAGTTGGTATGATTGATGGACGTTCTATGGCTTGGAAGTCGCCGCAGCGACAAAACACCTCGGGACTGGGTGGGTCGGAAAAACGTGCTGTAACAGAAAAACACGGCCTGGCGGCTTGCGATTCAACTGCAAAAAAATTCTCTTGCACTCCTGCTGGCCCGTGTGACGTGATCCTTGGCGGAGATAGCACATCCGACGCACTCTTAATCTTCTGGAACGTAAACCTTCATCTATCTACTCGCGAGCTCTTCGATCCCTGAAGAGATCCCTCCAAGAACTCAACACCACCTCGTCGCAGCCCCATGGTGGGCGCCAACTGTCGTGGAATTGTCACGGCAGATGTCCTTACTTCAGGACTTAGTCGCGAGGCCAACGCATCTATGTGGTAGCTTGAGAGGGGTTGAGCGGGACAAGAGGAACGATGTTTTACCCAGGTTCGGCCCCTCATGGTGGAGGTAAAAGCCTATGTCCCGCTTCATTGATATTGATGATGATGATCACGGTTACAAGAGTGCTCTATCTCGAGAGCTATTGTCTAAACCTAACTTGTCCAACTTGTGGAACTTGTCTCTCTTGTCCCTTTTGGGGAGACCTGCCCCTCCTTATATATGTTGGAGGGGCGGGTTACATGTAGAGTCCTATTAGGATTAGGACTAGTCTATCTCTAATTCAAACCTGATACAAGTCCAGGTCTTAACTCCTTGTAAGATAAATGTTCCTCATGCTTTTCCTCTTAAACCGGCCCACCATTAACATAAACCGGCCTTCTAGGCCTTGGGCCTTGTCATTCATCTGACCCGTCCGCCGGGTCACAAGTGTGTCATAATGTTCCGGCGGGTTGCTTGTAAACCGCCAGGTCAGGGCAGGTCGCCAGTGAATCGCCAAGTGTAAACCGGGTCTCAAGTAAACCGCCAAGTCCAGCCGGGTCACCAATGAGTCTTCAGGCTCGTGAATCGTCATACCAGTGAACCGCCAGACACGTAAATCGCCAATCCTCTGGCAGTTTACCAATGAAAGGCCTAGTTCGGTCGGGTTATACTTCCGGCCGGTTTACACCGCAGGGTATATCCCCGACAATTACGGTACGAGTAAAGTGACTTGCCGGTAACGAGATTGAACGAGGTATTGGGATACCGACGATCGAGTCTCGGGCAAGTAACATACCGATTGACAAAGGGAATTGTATACGGGATTGATTGAATCCTCGACATCATGGTTCATCCGATGAGATAATCGAGGAGCATGTGGGAGCCAACATGGGTATCTAGATCCCGCTGTTTGTTATTGACCGGAGAGTCGTCTCGGTCATGTCTGCGTGTCTCCTGAACCCATAGGGTCTACACACTTAAGGTTCGGTGACGCTAGGGTTGTTGAGATATTAGTATACGGTAACCCGAAAGTTTTTCGGAGTCCCGGATGATCTCGGACGTCACAAGGAGTTCCGGAATGGTCCAGAGGTGAAGATTTATATATGGGAAGCCAAGTTTCGGCCATCGGGAAAGTTTTGGGGGTAATCGGTATTGTACCGGGACCACCGGAAGGGTCCCGAGGGTCCACCGGGTGGGGCCACCTATCCCGGAGGGCCCCATGGGCTGAAGTGGTAGGGGAACCATCCCCTAGTGGGCTGGTTCACCCCCCCTTGGGCCTCCCCCTGCGCCTAGGGTTGGAAACCCTAGGGGTGGGGGCGCCCCACTTGGCTTGGGGGGCACTCCACCCCCCCCCCTTGGCCGCCGCCCCCCTTGGAGATTGCATCTCCTAGGGCCGGCGCCCCCCCTAGGGGTCCTATATATAGTGGGGGGAGGGAGGGCAGCCGCACCCTAGCCCCTGGCGCCTCCCTCTCCCTCCCGTGACACCTCTCCCTCTCGTTGAGCTTGGCGAAGCCCTACCGAGATCACCATTGCTTCCACCGCCACGACGTCGTGCTGCTGGATCTCCATCAACCACTCCTTTCCCCTTGCTGGATCAAGTTGGAGGAGACGTCTTCCCAACCGTACATGTGTTGAACGCGGAGGTGCCATCCATTCGGTGCTAGGTCATCGGTGATTTGGATCACGACGAGTACGACTCCATCAACCCCGTTCTCTTGAACGCTTCCGCTCGCGATCTACAAGGGTATGTAGATGCACTCCCCTCTCCCTCGTTGCTAGATGACTCCATAGATTGATCTTGGTGATGCGTAGAAAATTTTAAAATTCTGCTACGTTCCCCAACAGTGGCATCATGAGCTAGGTCTATGCGTAGTTTCTATGAACGAGTAGAACACAAAGCAGTTGTGGGCGTCGATATTGTCAATTTACTTGCCGTTACTAGTCTTATCTTGATTCGGCGGCATCGTGGGATGAATTGGCCCGGAACGACCTTACACGTACGCTTACGTGAGACTGGTTCCACCGACTGACATGCACTAGTTGCATAAGGTGGCTAGCGGGTGTCTGTCTCTCCCACTTTAGTCGGATCGGATTCGATGAAAAGGGTCCTTATGAAGGGTAAATAGAAATTGGCATATCACGTTGTGGTTTTGGCGTAGGTAAGAAACGTTCTTGCTAGAAACCTATAGCAGCCACGTAAAAACTTGCAACAACAATTAGAGGACATCTAACTTGTTTTTGCAGCATGTGTCGTGTGATGTGATATGGCCAAAAGGATGTGATGAATGATATATGTGATCTATGAGATTGATCATGTTCTTGTAATAGGAATCACGACTTGCATGTTGATGAGTATGACAACCGGCAGGAGCCATAGGAGTTGTCTTTATTATTTATGACCTGTGTGTCAACATAAACGTCATGTAATTACTTTACTTTATTGCTAAAGCGTTAGCCATAGTAGTAGAAGTAATAGATGACGAGACAACTTCAAGAAGACACGATGATGGAGATCATGATGATGGAGATCATGGTGTCATGCCGGTGACAATGATGATCATGGAGCCCCGAAGATGGAGATCAAAAGGAGCAAATGATATTGGCCATATCATGTCACTATTTGATTGCATGTGATGTTTATCATGTTTTACATCTTATTTGCTTAGAACGACGGTAGCTTAAATAAGATGATCCCTCGTAATAATTTCAAGAAAGTGTTCCCCCTAACTGTGCACCGTTGCGAAGGTTCGTTGTTTCGAAGCACCACGTGATGATCGGGTGTGATAGATTCTAACGTTCGAATACTACGGGTGTAAGCCAGATTTACACACGCAATACACTTAGGTTGACTTGACGAGCCTAGCATGTACAGACATGGCCTCGAAACACGGAAGACCGAAAGGTCGAGCATGAATCGTATAGAAGATACAATCAACATGAAGATGTTCACCGATGTTGACTAGTCTGTCTCACGTGATGATCGGACACGGCCTAGTTGACTCGGATCATGTTTCACTTAGATGACTAGAGGGATGTCTATCTGAGTGGGAGTTCATTGAATAATTTGATTAGATGAACTTAATTATCATGAACTTAGTCTAAAATCTTTACACTATGTCTTGTAGATCAAATGGCCCACGCTAATGTTGCCCTCAACTTCAACGCGTTCCTAGAGAAAACCAAGCTGAAAGATGATGGAAGCAACTATACGGACTGGGTCCGGAACCTGCGGATCATCCTCATAGCTGCCAAGAAAGATTATGTCCTAGAAGCACCGCTAGGTGACGCACCCATCCCAGAGAACCAAGACGTTATGAATGCTTGGCAGTCACGTGCTGATGATTACTCCCTCGTTCAGTGCGGCATGCTTTACAGCTTAGAACCGGGGCTCCAAAAGCGTTTTGAGCAACACGGAGCATATGAGATGTTCGAAGAGCTGAAAATGGTTTTCCAAACTCATGCCCGGGTCGAGAGATATGAAGTCTCCGACAAGTTCTTCAGTTGTAAGATGGAGGAAAATAGTTCTATCAGTGAGCACATACTCAAAATGTCTGGGTTGCATAACCGCTTGACTCAGCTGGGAGTTAATCTCCCGGATGACGCGGTCATTGACAGAATCCTTCAGTCGCTTCCACCGAGCTACAAGAGCTTTGTGATGAACTTCAATATGCAGGGGATGGAAAAGACCATTCTTGAGGTATATTCAATGCTGAAATCAGCGGAGGTGGAAATCAAAAAGGAACATCAAGTGTTGATGGTGAATAAAACCACTAAGTTCAAGAAAGGCAAGGGTAAAAAGAACTTCAAGAAGGACGGGAAGGGAGTTGCCGCGCCCGGTAAGCAAGCTGCCAGGAAGAAGCCAAAGAATGGACCCAAGCCCGAGACTGAGTGTTTTTATTGCAAGGGAAGTGGTCACTGGAAGCGGAACTGCCCCAAATACTTAGCGGACAAGAAGGCCGGTAACGCTAAAGGTATATGTGATATACATGTAATTGATGTGTACCTTACCAGTACTCGTAGTAGCTCCTGGGTATTTGATACCGGTGCGGTTGCTCACATTTGTAACTCAAAGCAGAAGCTGCGGAATAAGCGGAGACTGGCGAAGGACGAGGTCACGATGCGCGTCGAGAATGGTTCCAAGGTCGATGTGATCGCCGTCGGCACGCTACCTCTACATTTACCTATGGGATTAGTTTTAAACCTTAATAATTGTTATTTAGTGCCATCTTTGAGCATGAACATTGTATCAGGATCTCGTTTAATTCAAGATGGCTACTCATTTAAATCCGAGAATAATGGTTGTTCTATTTATATGAGAGATATGTTTTATGGTCATGCTCCGCTGGTGAATGGTTTATTCTTAATGAATCTCGAGCGTAATGTTACACATATTCATAGTGTGAATACCAAAAGATGTAAGGTTGACAATGATAGTCCCACATACTTGTGGCACTGCCGCCTTGGTCACATAGGTGTCAAACGCATGAAGAAGCTCCATGCAGATGGACTTTTGGAGTCTCTTGATTACGAATCATTTGACACGTGTGAACCATGCCTCATGGGTAAAATGACCAAGACTCCGTTCTCAGGAACAATGGAGCGAGCAACCAACTTATTGGAAATCATACATACTGATGTGTGCGGTCCAATGAGTGTTGAGGCTCGCGGTGGCTATCGTTATGTTCTCACCCTCACTGATGACTTGAGTAGATATGGGTATGTCTACTTAATGAAACACAAATCTGAGACCTTTGAAAAGTTCAAGGAATTTCAGAGTGAGGTTGAAAATCAACATGACAGAAAAATCAAGTTCTTGCGATCAGATCGTGGGGGAGAATACTTGAGTCACGAATTTGGCACACACTTAAGGAAATGTGGAATAGTTTCACAACTCACGCCGCCTGGAACACCTCAGCGTAATGGTGTGTCCGAACATCGTAATCGCACTCTATTGGATATGGTGCGATCTATGATGTCTCTTACCGATTTACCGCTGTCATTTTGGGGCTATGCTTTAGAGACTGTCGCATTCACTTTAAATAGGGCTCCGTTGAGATGACACCATATGAATTATGGTTTGGGAAGAAACCTAAGCTGTCGTTTCTAAAAGTTTGGGGATGCGATGCTTATGTCAAGAAACTTCAACCTGAAAAGCTCGAACCCAAATCGGAAAAATGCGTCTTCATAGGATACCCTAAAGAAACTATTGGGTATACCTTCTACCTCAGATCCGAAGGCAAGATCTTTGTTACCAAGAATGGATCCTTTCTAGAGAAAGAGTTTCTCTCAAAAGAAGTAAGTGGGAGGAAAGTAGAACTTGATGAAGTATTGCCTCTTGAACCGGAGAGTGGCGCAGCTCAGGAAATTGTTCCTGAGGTGCCTGCACCGACTAGAGAGGAAGTTAATGATGATGATCATGAAACTTCAGATCAAGTTGCTATTGAACTTCATAGGTCCACAAGGACACGTTCCGCACCAGAGTGGTACGGCAACCCTGTCTTGGAAATCATGTTGTTAGACAACGGTGAACCTTCGAACTATGAAGAAGCGATGGCGGGCCCAGATTCCAACAAATGGCTAGAAGCCATGAAATCCGAGATAGGATCCATGTATGAAAACGAAGTATGGACTTTGACTGACTTGCTCGATGATCGGCGAGCCATAGAAAATAAATGGATCTTTAAGAAGAAGACAGACGCGGATGGTAATGTAACCATCTATAAAGCTCGGCTTGTCGCTAAGGGTTATCGACAAGTTCAAGGGGTTGACTACGATGAGACTTTCTCACCCGTAGTGAAGCTGAAGTCTGTCCGAATCATGTTAGCAATTGCCGCATTCTATGATTATGAGATATGGCAAATGGACGTCAAAACGGCATTCCTTAATGGTTTCCTTAAGGAAGAATTGTATATGATGCAGCCGGAAGGTTTTGTCGATTCTAAGAATGCTGACAAGGTGTGCAAGCTCCAACGCTCGATCTATGGGCTGGTGCAAGCATCTCGGAGTTGGAACATTCGTTTTGATGAGATGATCAAAGCGTTTGGGTTTACGCAGACTTATGGAGAAGCCTGCATTTACAAGAAAGTGAGTGGGAGCTCAATAGCATTTCTTATATTGTATGTGGATGACATATTGTTGATGGGAAATGATATAGAATTCTTGGAAAGCATAAAGGCCTACTTGAACAAGTGTTTTTCAATGAAGGATCTTGGAGAAGCTGCTTACATATTAGGCATCAAGGTCTATAGAGATAGATCGAGACGCCTCATTGGTCTTTCACAGAGTACGTACCTTGACTAGATATTGAAGAAGTTCAATATGGATCAGTCAAAGGAGGGGTTCTTGCCTGTATTGCAAGGTACGAGATTAAGCACGGCTCAATGCCCGACCACGGCAGAAGATAGAGAAAAGATGAGTGTCGTCCCCTATGCCTCGGCCATAGGGTCTATCATGTATGCTATGCTGTGTACCAGACCTGATGTAAACCTTGCCATAAGTTTGGTAGGAAGGTACCAAAGTAATCCCGGCATGGAACACTGGACAGCGGTCAAGAATATCCTGAAGTACCTGAAGAGGACTAAGAATATGTTTCTCGTTTATGGAGGTGATGAAGAGCTCGTCGTAAAGGGTTACGTCGATGCTAGCTTCGACACAGATCTGGATGACTCTAAGTCACAAACCGGATACGTGTATATTTTGAATGGTGGGGCAGTAAGCTGGTGCAGTTGCAAGCAAAGCGTTGTGGCGGGATCTACATGTGAAGCGGAGTACATGGTAGCCTCGGAGGCAGCACAAGAAGCAATCTAGGTGAAGGAGTTCATTACCAACCTAGGAGTCATTCCCAATGCATCGGGCCCGATGACTCTCTTCTGTGAAAACACTGGAGCTATTGCCCTTGCCAAGGAGCCCAGGTTTCACAGGAAGACCAGGCATATCAAGCGTCGCTTCAACTCCATTCGTGAAAGTGTTCAAAATGGAGACATAGATATTTGTAAAGTACATGCGGACCTGAATGTAGCAGATCCGTTGACTAAACCTCTCCCTAGAGCAAAACATGATCAACACCAGAACTCTATGGGTGTTTGATTCATCACAATGTAACTAGATTATTGACTCTAGTGCAAGTGGGAGACTGTTGGAAATATGCCCTAGAGGCAATAATAAATGGTTATTATTATATTTCCTTGTTCATGATAATTGTCTATTGTTCATGCTATAATTGTGTTATCCGGAAATCGTAATACATGTGTGAATACATAGACCACAACACGTCCCTAGTGAGCCTCTAGTTGACTAGCTCGTTGATCAAGAGATAGTCATGGTTTCCTGACTATGGACATTAGATGTCATTGATAACGGGATCACATCATTAGGAGAATGATGTGATGGACAAGACCCAATCATAATCATAGCTCAAAGATCGTGTAGTTCGTTTGCTATAGCTTTTCCGAATGTCAAGTATCATTTCCTTAGACCATGAGATTATGCAACTCCCAGATACCGTAGGAGTGCTTTGGGTGTGCCAAATGTCATAATGTAACTGGGTGACTATAAAGGTGCACTACGGGTATCTCTGAAAGTGTCTGTTGGGTTGGCACGAATCGAGACTGGGATTTGTCACTCCGTATGACGGAGAGGTATCTCTGGGCCCACTCGGTAATGTGTCATCATAATGAGCTCAATGTGACCAAGTGGTTGATCACGGGATCATGCATTACGGTATGATTAAAGTGACTTGCCGGTAACGAGATTGAACGAGGTATTGGGATACCGACGATCGAGTCTCGGGCAAGTAACGTACCGATTGACAAAGGGAATTGTATACGGGATTGATTGAATCCTCGACATCGTGGTTTATCCGATGAGATCATTGAGGAGCATGTGGGAGCTAACATGGGTATCCAGATCCCGCTGTTGGTTATTGACCGGAGAGTCGTCTCGGTCATGTCTGCGTGTCTCCCGAACCCGTAGGGTCTACACACTTAAGGTTCGGTGACGCTAGGGTTGTTGAGATATTAGTATACGGTAACCCGAAAGTTTATCGGAGTCCCGAATGAGATCCCAGACGTCACAAGGAGTTCCGGAATGGTCCGGAGGTGAAGATTTATATATGGGAAGTCAAGTTTCGGCCATCGGGAAAGTTTCGGGGGTAATCGGTATTGTACCAGGACCACCGAAAGGGTCCCGGGGGTCCACCGGGTGGGGCCACCTATCCCGGAGGGCCCCATGGCTGAAGTGGGACGGGAACCAGCCCCTAGTGGGCTGGTGCGCCCCCCTTGGGCCTCCCCCTGCGCCTAGGGTTGGAAACCCTAGGGGTGGGGGCGCCCCACTTGGCTTGGGGGGCACTCCACCCCCCCTTGGCCGCCGCCCCCCCCCCCTAGGGGTCCTATATATAGTGGGGGGAGGGAGGGCAGCCGCACCCTAGCCCTTGGCGCCTCCCTCTCCCTCCCGTGACACCTCTCCCTCTTGTTGAGCTTGGCGAAGCCCTGCCGAGATCACCGTTGCTTCCACCACCGCGCCGTCGTGCTGCTGGATCTCCATCAACCTCTCCTTTCCCCTTGCTGGATCAAGTTGGAGGAGACATCTTCCCAACCGTACGTGTGTTGAACACGGAGGTGCCGTCCGTTCGGCGCTAGGTCATCGGTGATTTGGATCACGACGAGTACGACTTCATCAACCCCGTTCTCTTGAACGCTTCCGCTCGCGATCTACAAGGGTATGTAGATGCACCCCCCTCTCCCTCGTTGCTAGATGACTCCATAGATTGATCTTGGTGATGCGTAGAAAATTTTAAAATTCTGCTACGTTCCCCAACACCTCCGCCATGACCCGCAGACCCTGCAGCCTGTGCCGTCCCGGCAGCCATCTTGGGCTTCTGACCCGGCGGAGCACCACCACCTCGCCATGCCGGTGCATTCCCAGCTACAACCAGAGTTTTCTGCCCAGTCATAGCAGCACCACCTCGACCAGCCATTGCCGCAAGGGGAGGGATGCGAGCTACGCGCCCTGTACCGCATGCCGCGAAGCCTGGCACCGCACAACGCCGTCTAACCCTAGGAGGCGGTGATGAGCACTCCAACGATCGACTCATGATCGGGATTACGCACGGGCCAGAGCACTGCACTGATGTGGAGTTCGGGATAGCCTCAGCCTCATACCCAGTTATCCCCGGCCCACTCTGATTCGGCCTAAGCTGGGCTGCACTCCTTTCCGCAGACCGGGCCCAATTCGCCTTAGCCGCAACGGGCCAAACAGCGTCGAGCAGGGAATTCAAACGCTGGATCCATGCGTGGCGGATCTCAGCCGGTCGGCCGGCCGCCACCGCCGTCGCCGGCCGTTTCTTTTTCTTTCTCTTGACCATCTTCCAAGCACCCGCTTCAAAATAATCGGACAGGGAAAGTTTGGGAAGACTTACCTTGGGTAGAGGACCGCGCCAGGGCCGGATCGCCGATGCCACCGTGCGACGATGGACGACGCGGCGAACTATCACGACGTTGTCCTCCTCCTTCAGTCCTAACCTCGTCGGATCGTCTCAAGGGATCGCCAGGTCGACAAGCAACGCCTCCTTGTCCTCAGAATATCCAACCCAGAACGCCTCGCAGATCGCGTCCGACGGCGTCGGCGAACCCGCCGGTGACTCCTCGCCGTCCGGGTCACCGCCCTCGTCCTTCGAGTCACCGGCGCCGTCAGCCAGCGCCCAAAACTGACCCCCTACCCACCGTTCACCGGCGGTTGAGGCCGCCCGAGACGTCGCCCGTGGAGTCGCCCCTGTCCCCATCATCTGCTAGGGACACTTCTATAAATGTCTAAAAAAACTGGGGGAGAATTTCACTTCTCGGCCTCTGCACCAATCAGGAATGCATACGACCATTCTAGTATGAGTACCAAGATAAACATGGTCCTCAAAAATTTTTAAGTGAATATCAAGATATTACTTGATGAGAGGTTTCATCACACACCAAACTTGATTCTCAATAAACGGGGAAAAACCCTGTGCATCACCTGTCAATTCTAGAAATTGAACTCGGGTCACTAAGTTGCCCAGCCGCATGGCCAACCACTGAGCCAAGGCTCTCTTTGCTACACGAACCGTAGCAGCGGCGCCGCTGCATAGATCAGCGTGTGGACGATGCTCGGCGGTCCGGACTCCGCGGAGTGGACGCTAGAGCACGAGGCCACCTTTGCAGAAATCTGGAAGATCCCCGTGCTTGCGCTCAGCCATGAGCCTACTGTAAGTTAAGAGGATCCACTTGACCACTTCCCTCCTTAGGGTCTCTTTGATTCAAAGGATTTTCATAGGATCTTTGAAGGATTAGAATCCTTAGGAATTTTTCCTATGTTGATCGTTTGATTCGTAGGATTGAATCCTGTAGGATTTTTTCCTAAGGATTCATTTATACTACATTTCACAGGAATTCTAGCATCCACTCAAATCTCTTGAAAGAAATTCTTTGTTTTTCTCTTAACACAATCAAACAAACTCAAATCCTATAGGGATCCAATGGACATGCCATTTCAATCCTGCGTTTTTTCTATTCATGTGTTTTTGCAATCCTATGAATCAAAGAGGCCCTTAATTTCCACCAAACTTAAACTCATAAAACGAGCCTAACAAGTAAGTAACGATATGTCCTTTCTATGATCTGATCTGATATCCAGAATAAGTTCCTGCATTCGAATCTCTATCCCTTTAGGTTCACTCTGCTCCGATCCACTGGATGGAGCTGCGGATAACCGAATCGGTCCATAATACATACTACATTGATGGGACGTCCACTAATCATGCACCAGTCCATCTCTACCGAGTATGTCTGAGAAACAATTCCACATTCTTGCAAAGAAAATCAAAATCAAAATTTCACAAGCATTCGTGTCCATTCCAACAAAGCAGGAATCAGTTCCATATGCACTTCCGTCTATTCGTTTTCCTTTGGATCTTTTAACTGAACCCCCGCTCTATCATCTCATAGTGTTCTAGAAGCGTCCTTTCCCGATGCCAAGAATATGGTTCTCCAATTAAAAACGAGATAGAGCAATCTAGATTTTAGAGATTTGAGCACTGTCTAATATGATTCGCATGGACGGAGAATGCATTCCCCCCCTGCTCTATATATAAAGGGGGCAGTCCCCTTGGGACTGAGACACAACCCACAGGAACATCTCTCCCCCCCCCCCCCCAAGCTGCCCAATCCAGTAAGGCACAGCAACCCACAAGAAGCGCTCTCCAGGACGATCCAGCATCTTCCTTGAGCACACCCGAGTCCAGTTCAGGTTGTTGCATGACAAGTTGAGCACACCTGAGTCCGGTTCTGAGCACATCTTCTACCTCCAGACTTCAACAACCTGAACTCAGGTGTGCTCAACTTGTCTGCAACAACCTTAACCTGTGCTCGATCTAGTAGGATCCCTGTGCTTGCACTCAGCCATGAGCCTACTGTATGTTAGAGGACCCACTTACCGACCATAGCACATACAAGTTTGGCACTCGGTTCAGGTTGTTGCTCCTCGTTCTCTCTTGGAACAACCTCACTGGTGCCATCCCTGGTGCTACACTATGCCTACACCGAGCTCCGATTTCTCAACCTCTCCCACAACGCCTTTGATTGAGTCCTTCCAGACAACATCAATGGGTTATTACCATTGATGACGCACCCCAAAACGTCGACCAACAACTTCAGTGGTGTTGTTGCCGAAGCTCGGCTGACGCCGTCGGCACAACACCACTAAAGTTGTTGGTCAACAGGTTGAGATGCGTCATCAATGGTGATAGCCCATTGATGTCGCCTGGAAGGACTCCATCGAAGGAGTTGTGTGAGAGGTCGAGAAATTGGAGCTCGGTGCAGGCATATAGCGTAGTACCAGGGAAGGCGCCGGTGAGGTTGTTCCAAGAGAGATCGAGGAGCGTCATACTCCTGAGGTTGCTCACCGATGCCGGCATGCCGGTGAATTCTCATGAGGTACTCCTTCGATGGGTATGCAGCTCCCACAATAATATTTGTACATCAATACATGCAAATTTCCAATAGAAATTGTCTCCTGGAATTCAAACAGATGTTTTTTGGGAAGGTAATCCATTCAGAAGTCATTTTTGTAACCATAACTAGCATCTTTCTCTCTTGTACTACATACGTAGTGCTAGTTATTATTATGATCAAGTGCTATATTTTTTTTGTTTTCGAGACTTGTAATGGTCTGAGAAAATATGCACAGTGAATCTGAATAAGCTGTTAGATATGAGTAGGTCATGGAGCGATCATATTGAAGTGAATTTCATAAGAGAATCCTTTTCTGGATTTCATGCATTTCCTTGAACACAGATTTGTTTCTAAACATTATCTGTTATGCTTCATTTTAATGTATGCAAATTTTTAATATAATTTTGTTAGGGAGCTAGTGTTTCTAAGTTCTAACTGCAACTGTCCCTGGATGAGTAGGCTTGTTCGAATCTAGTATCTTCTCTCTTTGTTGTAGTACACTACTTATGGAATATTTGTTATTAGAATAATTTTGTTTCCTAATAATTATCAAAATGCTTGTAGCAGTTCCTTCGTCCCCCCCCCCCCCCCCCCCCCCCCCATTCAGTGTATTGTTGTATCCCGCAAAAAAAAAGTCTATATTGGCGTGACAAATACTGGTAAGTTACTATATTCGTCTAGTTTTTGTTACCCACAAGAGAGTTCGATGATCCGATGGGCTGAAGCTTCTATGCGTTGGCTAGTACTGTATAATACTAATGTTCTGCAAAGGAGACTGAATGGCGTGAAGGAAGAGCTGCAGCAACTGCATCTGTGAGACAAAAATGAGGAATGAGAAGTTGGGTTAACTTCTTCACAGGTTACGTCAATTAAGTCGTATATGTACATGTAACAAATTAAGTGTCTCTTCCACTACACACTGAAGTTTTCTTTGTAATTATCCTTTCCTTGGTTTCAGGTAGGGGAAGCAATAGATCAAGTTCACTGGCCACCGGCTGGCAATGGCTAAACCGTGTTTGCTTGCTTTTCTTGTCACTGAAGTTGAGACTTCAGTAGTGCTGGTATTTACAGTTTAGCCCTATGCTTGATCCACCCTATTGGCTCAGAACTGAATTCAGCACTGCAAGTGCTTCATAGGATTAGGGCTGACACCGTGGCAGTAATTGATGCAGTATGCTCTTGTTATTGTGTTTCTATCTCTTGTTAACTTTATCGATCCAACGAGTACTTGGAAGTTGGACGCGAGTGAGGCTGTGCCGTTCTGTTCCAGACTTTAGATGTCGTGTCTTCAAAATTTCATCGTCTTTGTTTCAACTCCATCAGCAATCCGGTGGGATGTCAGAGCCAATTACCAATTTCCCGCGACTTAGTTGTTGTGAAAAGTTTTGACTTGGGAGTTGTTGAAAGCCATGCTTGTTCGCCGTGTCTTCTTATCTTGGATGATATATGTCAAAAAGGGACTCATATCTGAGATCTTTCTAGAAGATTTAATTTACAAAATCTATAGTTTTTGTATACTCTTTGATAGGGTGTAAACTCTCGGACGAGGAAAATGATCCATGTGAAAGAATCCACTAAGAGGCGGAGAAAATTCGAGACATATGCAAGCACAACACTGGAAAGGACCTTGAGAGAGAGAAAACAATACAAACAGGTCCCGTAGAACTTCACCATGAGACCTTGTCATCGCCCGACGCCTTCCTGGCTTCCTCCATAGTCGATGGAGTGCTCGTCAGAGGGGAAACCGAGCATCCTTTACATCAGGCAGGTGAGGAGGATCTTCACTTGTCCGCTCTTGGAGGCCTCAAGAGTGGCTCAAAGGGTTTCTGCTTTGTGGAATGCGGTAGCAGTACTCTATCACCGCCCAAGAAACCAAAAAGAGCTAAGAGTTGTAGATGCAGAATACAATATTAGCCAGTAGTATTGGTAGTTGGTGCATCGACAACCATTGAAGAATAAAACAGTAGTTGTAGGAATGGTACTATGGTATTGTGTATTTCAGTTGTAGCAGAGCTTACATTCCTCTTGAGAGGAAGACGTCCTTTGTACATTCATGGCTTATAATACTGAGTTTGTAATTTTGGATATGCAATGTTTCTGTCTTTTTTTTACGTATGCAATGTTTCTGTCTCTTTTTTTTTTACGTATGCAATGTTTCTGTTTTCTGTTGTACTATTCCGCGGGATTGTAATATTTTTGAAAATGTGCTTTGTGGCCTCACTGGCAGACCTAGGCAAAGATCCTTTGTAAATATGAATGTTTGAAAGAAAGCTCCCACCTTTCCCAAAAATATGATTGTTCTTCCAGCATTTCACCTTTCTTAAATTAACGAACTTTACAATTCCCATCAAAAGAAAAAAATGTATTCGTAAAGTAACAAAAGATAAAATCCCGCAGCATATTTGAATATACAATGTCTGACTCTTTCAGGAGGACAAGAAATTGGGAAAAAGGTAAAAGAAAATGAAACTCACATTTTATTTTTTTAACTTAAACCAGCCTTCTTCTAAATACACAATACCCAGTCTGGGAACCTTGAGCGATAATCTTCAACATCTGCTGCATGCTAAGCAAAACCAGCCGTGTGACCCAGGCAGCTATCAGTCAATCCTCGATGATATGTACGCCAATCCCATGAAGCCTGACATCTCTGTTCTTGTCAAAATTCTGAACATGCCGTTTCTTTTAGGGTCTACTTCTTTGAACCACGAGCTGCTGCAAGGTGATCCTGAAAAACCAGCGAAGTTGTTAAACAACAGAGGCAGATGCTTTGAGTGTCAGGACGGCAACAATACATTCTTATGCAATAATGCCAGGCACTAAATACTGAGGTCCCAAATTAGTCGATTAAACTTAACATGATCTACTGTATTAGGTTTCGAAGTGGAGTATATATCATTTAACATGGGCACTGGAATATGATGCAGCATCCATCTAAAAAAAGGAATATGATGCAGCTAACATGCATGGGCAGAAGCTGCAAGCACCCTTATGATTATGAACATAATCAAAATGAGTGTCGCAGTTAGCTCAACCATGATGTTCCTTGTCACATCATTAGCAACTTACAGTTCAACATAAAACTAAGTATCTTATTTACTTTACTTCCATTATTCTGTCCACACACTTGTAGCTCTTGTAATTGCAATATCCCAAGGCATAAGAGCTTCTGAAGGACAAAGTTCAATATTTATATAGGCAAAGCAAAATCAAGTACTCCAATTCTGTAAAATGTTAAGGTGGTTCACTGAGAAACTAGCTGAATACAAAATGAGGCACATGAGAATGACACATCATCATATCCTCTCTGTACCATATTGCAATCCCACCAACATAAATGCAGGCATAAAAACACTCAAATCAATGATGCAATCTGGAGCATACTAAATACCATTAAATCCATACAAGCTACAGAAACAACATACCACAATTGCAAGTACATTTGCGATCCTAATTTTCAAACTATATTGCAAGAAGAGAAGAAATGCCTCAACAACGTGCATGTTCAATTTAAGTTTATTACTTAGATAGAATGTGCAACAAAAACTAAATAAATATTGAATATTCTCCTAAGGGTAAAGGTAAAATCCTAGAATGTGTCCAGTGTATTACTTCAGCTCAACTTAACAGTTAGATAAACCATTTGAAAATCATGTGAGTAGATGTATCATAAGATAATTGCATTTGATTTTATAAACATGTTATCCATATCCATATCAATATATACCAATATAAAAACATGAGTTGATTGGGATACTTTTGATCTAAGCCGTCCAAATATTTAATCCAATTTCATAAATTCCAATCCAAATGTTTTGCATATACCTTCCTTAATTGCTCCTATAGTAATAGCTTCTTAAATGTACTTAGTGACTCATAATTAGTTACTCCCTAACTACATTTGTATTAATATAAAAAGTCTGCATTTTTTACGCAGTATTTCTTTAAGAAAATATTAGCTATTTTACTTTCTTCTACATCAATGATACTGAGGGTAAAAAATATGCCACGAGAACTGTATTTTCTTGCATGTTTTAATTATGTTAGACGAACATGGTTCGCAAATGCACTACTACTATTTTTTAGTAACTGTTCACAATTTAAGTAGGATAAAGTAATCGCTTAATTATTCACACATGGCTTATTTAATTTCTACTGACTATCATTTCATTGCGTGCTAATGTCCAGCATGTTTTCCTTAAGGTATTTTTGCAAGGGAAACACTTGTAACGAGTAAATTTACAGTATGCTTTTCTACATATATTGGTACATAAGTTCCTCATGCAATCAAGCAACGTGCATTGCGTGCGTACGATTGCTAGTGATAAAAAAAATGGTGGTCAAAGCTATGTTTGGAAGTTGGAACTCGGAGGACTGTCCATGTCTAAAATATTGCTTTTTTTTACCAGACTGCAAACAGCAACTAATGTCTGCAAGAAATGAAGCATGACAAATAGGCACTAGATGGAAATGCATACCGAGACAAAATCAAAAGCTTTAGTTTCATCTTTCTTAGAATTGCTCATCACAGCTACTTGATGTGGAGGTTGATTACTTGAATTGAAAATATCTGGCATCCCAGATGCATTTCCGCCACTCATTGAATTGAAAGCAGGATGCCCAAGTCCAGCATTGAAATTTCCCAAGTTCTGTAGTAAGTGCTGCTGCTGAGCAAGAAGAGCTTCCATAGCACCATAGTTTAATTGCTGCCCAGCAAATGATTGACCAAACATTTGTGGTGACAAGGTGTACTGCATAGGAACCTGTTGATTGAAGGAGCTTTGACCAAGGATACCATTTAGTGCTGCACCACTTGCCACATGGCTATTCTGACTGTTCATGTCAAAGAACTGTGAACCATTGAGATTACCGTTAGTTTCTGCTTTTAGTCCAGGCTGAGCTTGGGTAGTGCCATTAAGGTTCAAACCAGCCATTAAATCATTGACAGTTCCTTTGTCATCAACTCTTTCTTGGAACAATGGCTCCGGGCTGCTGCCAAATATATCTTGCTCGATCAGAGAGTTATCATGCACGGGGGCTGAGGATTTTTCCTCTACTGTCATGCCTGAGAATAGGTCATTAGTCTCCTTAATCTCTTCCTCATGGAATGATACATCTGCAAACAGATCACTTCCATTACCATTGCTAGTGGCACTGGTATTACCAATAGTTTCACCACCAAGCAAATCATCAACTGAAGAAGCATAATTACTGTTCCACATTATCTGCTCGCTGCTTTCTTGAGTTGAACTCTGAGTTACTAGATCATCCTGATCCCCTGTATCAATCAAATCAGGCATCTGAACAGGAGTGGGTGTAGTTCTTGATTCTGAAAGATGTTTGCTTCCGGTAGGTTGTTCCCCAACCAGCAGATTTAATACCTGAGAAAATCGATACAACTTATTACATCTTTGGCAATGGCTGGTACAAAAAAGGCTTTGGTCGTTCAAGATTAGAGAAAGATACACATACTGCAGATAGTGATTTACAGAAAACAGAGCATGACTTATTTCAAAATTCTCTTTCATCGATGGAATATGTACAATTTTTATTTTAAGAGACTCAGCTTTGTAAGTTGACTCACTTTTGAAGCCTTTTCTCTGAGAGAAACTTGTGGCAGTTCACAACATCTGACAACAGAAGCACTGTTCTCACTGAAATATGAAGCAACAATGGAATAAGGATCAGTATCCTGTTTCCTTACAACCGCTTCCAGTACACAGATAGCCTTCATGCGAACCTGAGCAGTAAACAAACACATATTCAGTACTTATCAGAACAAGACGAAAAGCATCAAAATGCTGCGATCAATCAAGCTAAAAAATACACCCACGTGACCTAACCAATAGAATTCACGATGTGAATAAATGGTGTACCAAATTTATTCAAATAAGATCAACAAACGTCCAAAAAAAAGAATGCTCACTATCACTAACCCCTGCCAGATATAAATCCGTTTTAATTCAACAAAAGTTGGTATATATTGACAAAGAAAGCTAAACATCACAAATCCAGACAATTGAGAGACTGCTGCTAGCTGCTTCACAGTAGTATCAGGACTGCTGGGTACACATGCTCAAGCATATCATGGACTGCAATATCACTGATACTTGTATGTGTGTTCCTTGGGCAAAGCCTTTTTTATGCAACTTATGTACAGCTTATGTGCATATTTAATATACTGTATTCCTCTATAGTATGGTAAGTACAATGGAAACTTCTAATTACATCTATTGATGTTGAGCAGTCTTTTTATAAATCAAACTCCCACTTCATACAGTTCTGAACTTCTAATTATCTACAAGATGTAAATATCTAGTGATGGTAACAATGTAAATGTGGCAAGAAATGAAATCAGTATGCATCAAAGAAGATACCAAATATTGTTCTTATATACTAATACTTTTCTTGATATCAAAGTGTCTATGTGTAAACTAGAATAAACAAGACCAAATAATTGATTTGTCTACAAAATATGCACTCGTCACTGTCACTTGTCAGAGGAGCCAAGACACATAATTCACAATTATTTTTATATCCACAAAAGGAAATGATCTAAAGTCCAAAGGTTAAAATAGACCCAAAAGGGGGTTATCCTAAACTCACCTGCCACAATGGAGAGTTCAGTTTGCTCTCAAGGGCACGGCTCAAAGCAACTGCATCCAGTTTGGAGGCTTCTGTTAAAAATATCTGCAGAGCATCTCGAGTGGGTTGCAACCGCACACCGCTTGCAGTAACAATTGTTTCCAAAAGTCTCTCCTCACGAGTCTTAATTCCTGGTTGACTTGATTCAGTATCACCGGCTGATGCTGAACTTGAGGGACTTGGACCCCAAGAACCAGAACTCACATTCTTTGAAGCACCAGATGTAGCACGGCTCTCACCTTGAATTTCACTTGGATCGTACCTGCCATATCTATCAGTTTCTGTGGTCAGAGACCTGCGAATTGGGTTCTTGTACATACCACCATTATCATTTGGCATCATTGAATGTGTGGCAGCAAAGTTGCTCAAACCCTGTTTAATGGAAGCACCACCAATGCCCACTACTTCACTTAGTTCGCTGAGGAAAGACTTCTTGTCATCTCTTGATGGCTCATAATTAGTGTTTCCAAAGCCCTGTATGCGCTTGCCTAGACCTTCTGTCACAACAACTGCTTTAGGGTCCTCAGTGGAGAAAATAGCAGCAATGGCCTCGTTTGCAGTTTCGCGGACAGCCTTATTAAGGGCATCCCCTTTTAAGGGGTCAGGGTGTCCTTTGTAATGAACAAGCTGACGCATAGCCGCTGAGTGTCGTTGCATTTCCCGCTTGAAATCCGTGCCAGATTTTCCAACAGCATATTTAATCAACCGCAAAGCCTGGAAAGCAGGAAAGGAGGTAAAAGATTATGTTACTGAATCAGAGAAACTCAAGCCTAGGGCTCCATCAGATTATTAAACAAACTAATGTATTTGAACTTGGACATAAGGTAATGTAATTACCAAAATTACACCACAGGTGCTAAGCATTTCCTCTGAAAATATACAGCAGGTCACTCATGATTGAAAGATGACATTTTGGGTTGAGGATTACAGAAAACCTAATTTCATACAATTCAATAAATACATTCTGGAGCATTCGGTACAAACGCTCAGCAAAGCAGTACTGCATCCTTGAGCAAAATTTGGTTACAAACGCTCAGCAAAGCAGTACTAAATCCTTGAGCAAAATTTGGTTCACCTGGAGAGGAGCTACTCATAAGTTTAGTATATTTTAGAAATCTTGATAAATATTTGATATATCACTAGGATTGGAGTTGATCACTACCCCATGGCTAAAAAGTATGTTCTAAATGCCATTAGCAATCACAGTTCTAGTGTACAATACCGTTTTCACATCCTACTTCACTGTGTGAGCTAAAAATATATAGGGTTACATACACCTTCTATTTTGTCATTGCAATAATATTTGCTTAAGTCCAACATTAATCGTGACAGGTTTCTCCTAGAAACAACTGGGTGCAACAAAACACTCATATAACCCACTAGTGTCAAACATTGTAACTAAGCATGCATAATTCTTCAGGAAAACCAATGTAATTGGCAAGCAAGTGTTACTCTAAAACCCAGAATCTAGGGCGGATACGTGCAAGCAAGTTGGATGGACGGAACATTTTAAGGTTTTTTAATAAGCAGAAGGACAGTGATATCCATCATTAGGAGCTATATACTTGTATAAATCCAGTCAAGATAATTTGCACAGAAGGTAACAGTTCATCCGATTTGGGGGCGGAGAGTGTTAGAAGGTATGCAGGGTGGCAGTAGCTACATACAGGTTCTTAGCCTTCAAGCCCACCTGCCATGAACTCATGCTTAGTCAAAAAACACATATGGAGCGGCAACCAATTTGTTGGCCAGACATAGTGTTGATTGCCACACCTCACTACGAGTAGGTATGATAGTCATCCATACCTATGGCTTGGGATAACCAACCCAAATTTCCTATATCCATCCTTTCAACACTTTGAATCGCCTATTTCCCTGCAACCCACACTGACAAATAAACAGTGTTGGACACTCGAAAATCCCTGTAACTATACACCATCCAGATCAGAATGCTCTAGGAATCACAAATTCATAACCACGACCGCGAAACTAATCAGCATGAACACTAAAACAGTGTCCACTGCTAGTCCTATACTGAACGATCATCGTCGTCGCCACCGGCCAACCAATCCTCGTCCCCCCGTCAGGTCAACACGACATGATCCCAAATCATCAGAGGCCATAAGTAACGGACCTTCTGCTTGACGAGGGGGCTCTTGTTGTCGAGGCGCTTGAGGACGAAGTCGGCGACCTCCTTGACGATGCCGGCGTCGGAGGCGCGCAGCAGCTCGCAGATCTCCTCGAGCTTGTAGATGGGGGCGACCTTGTCGTCCTCCGCCGTGACGCCGTCCACCATCCGCGACCGCCAGTAGGACTCCACCGCCCGCCGGCTCTGATCCATGGCGCCCCTCGTCGACCGAAACCCTAAGGGAGGGCGGGAGTGGAGGGAGGGAGGCTACCGCCACGGCAGCGCGGCACCACCGGGGAGGTCGAGATCTGAGAGGGGGCGGTGGACCGGGTGTACGGGGAGGAGGAGAGGGGGGGTTGGGGGTCGGGCGGCACGTGCGGCCGGAGCGGAGGAGGGCGAGGAGGCGTGACCCACGCGGCGTGTGTGGAAGCTTCGAGTGGCGGGTCAGGTCAGGTCGGGGAGTTTTAAGGCTTTAACCGTTTTGCTTTCTTCTCTGTCGCGGGAGGAAGCACCAGCCACACCACAGCCAGGAGAGATGTAGTGGAAAGCGTCCCGAAAAGTTTCAGTATATCACGTGGTTGAGATGAGATGCTACACCGCTACAGTAGGACAGGGGCAACATTCCAGTAGGAAACACTTCACATATAACCAGTCTACTCCAATTCTAGCTCATACTCACAGTATCTTTCTATAAAGAAGAAAATCGTCATGTCAGAAACGAAATTAACTCTGAAAAATAATGAGTTTAAGTTTGGTAATAATATATCACAGATTTGCAGTACTTCGGATGACAATATATATCTCGCAGAAGGCGTGTCAAGGTATGACAGCAAGAGCCCAACTGTATTCTATTCTATCTGACCCCACGGTCGGTGGCAATGTATCAGGTCTACAAGGGCTACAGCTGAGAATCCTCGGGTTAAAAATCATATGCCAATTGCCGAGCGAGAAAAGAAATACAATGTGCATTGTTGTGTCTACTACTACTATCTCCCTCGCTACACCACGGCCTCCAGGACCTCATCAGACTCTTCGACGACCATCTCATCCTTGAAGAGGAGCTTCAGGTGAGGCAGGACCTTTGGTAGCACGGGCAAATCGGCGAGGTTTACGCTCATGAGGTCGAAAGCGATGCAGGTCTTGTGCATGTCATCCTCGTCAAAGACCGGGATTTTAGGATATCTCTGGCTAAAGTGGGTCAGGATTATGCGGTACGCTCCAGCCGATGTGCCTACTGCTATGGCTTCCTTCGTTGTGCTGTGGTTCCGCGCGATCGCTTCGTCCTTCATGCTGTCCTCAAACGTCGCCTGAAGCAAAACAAGAATCAAGACAGTTTATTAGACAGGCAACATGGTCACAACCTACCTAACGCCTTTTAGCATGCTAAAATAATTGGAAGAGAACAGTACTCAGTTAACAGTATTATACAATTTCTGCAAGATCTAATTTAGTGCTGTTGCTAGCGGTCCACATTAATTAAACGTGAAGAATGCCTGACACTATGGACAGAGGTCAAGAGAAATAGGAGAAAAATGGGTAATTATTGTGCGCACTCAAGTCGATATATGCAATTGAATAAATAAAAAATCAGTGTACCTCATGTATCAGCACGGTGGCATCTCTGGACGCATCTACAAGAGCTGGGCACGGCCGCGTGTCGCCTGAATATACAACCTTCCATCCTGGAATTGCCTTCCCAGCACTACTCACCTTCTCCTTGGCTCTCAAAACAACTCCAAACGCCTGTGCACAATGTACGACAGGGACACTGTACAGAATCTCCAAACCTGATTCATGTAGAACTTCTTTCAAATTAGCGAGAGCTGTAGTATCCTTCGGACTTGAAGGCTTCTTGTTGTAGTTCTCCATTCTGCTTCCAGGGGCAAACATGGTATTTTCAAGTTGAGTTGTTGCCGATTCGGTGGCATTATCACCAAGAAGTTCCTCAACACTAGGCTTCAAAGTTTGTCTGCAGTCTAGGAACTGCATATCAAGATCTTCAAGTGTTGAATATGCATTTAGAAATCTCAGGAGTTGTTTTGGTCCAATCACGAGCAAGGGTTTGTGAGGAACACCGTTTAGCAATTTTGACCTCAAGGCAAGAACTCTAGCGAGACCCGTGTGGTGATCAGCGTGAATATGGGAAATCCAGATGCACCTCAAGTTTTTTACAGCTTCATCAGCACCACTTACACCAAACCTGTTACACACAAAAAAAGTATTATGAATATAACTGGCATGAAGTGTTCTGCAATCTTCTAATGAAGTTTTGTTGGAACAAACCTCCTTTTCAGCTGTCCTAACGTTCCTTCACCACAATCAAGAAGCATACCTCCTCGTGCAAACAGGTTAATATATATGGAACTAACATTTCGATATTTTGAAGGCTGGGAAGAACCCGTACCCAAAAACGTAATTTCCATATCTTCTCTCGTAGCATTCTCCACGCAGCAGGGGGTCTCTGAATTGCCCTTTGGGCGCTTTCTCCAAACACTTTCTCTCAAACTACTGTCATCTTGAAACTTAGCTGAATTCTCCTGTTCATCTAAAATATCAGGAAGACAGGAGTCTTTACTAATCCATGGCTCTTCAACCATCAGCATATGTTTCCCAGCTGGTGCCAATGCATTTTTTTGGTCTACACTACTTTGCCAGAACTTGCTAATCTGCTCAGGAACTTCTTTAATCTCAGGAATCTCAGAAATAAGTTCATCTACAATTTCTTCATAACTAAACAAGCTTGGAATAGAAGCTCTATCCAACCCCAGTTGAGCATATGGACGCAGACGAAACTGCAGGACAACAAAAGACAAACATTGATACTCCTATTTTGCACTAACAAAATAAGTTGAACCTGCAAAATAAATAGTACTCCCTCCAATCCAAATTAAGTAACGATTGTTTAGTATGAAGTTAGTACAACTTTGTACTAAACCAGCGTCAATTAATATGGATCGGAGGGAGTACTTATTTTGCAGTTAACCAACCAAGTTTTCCTTTCCAGGTAATAGATCATCAATTATTACATCCATACATGGAACAATATTTTTATGCATGCAAGAACTTAGTGTATCTCATCGCAACAACAACCAAAAATAGGACATCTACAATGTTGTGATGCCAACCTTCTCTTAGAGGTACCACATAGGATTTTTGCGTGAGTTCGAGGATAAAAATAAAAGAGCGAAGGTTGTCTTCTCTTGGCAAGGGGATAAACCCTTCACGCCTAAGTGATCACTATTTTTTCCATTGTACATGATGTTTTCACTTCACCATGTGTTTTCCCATCTAATACTAAATTCTTAATCACAACATATTTTTATATTAACGCAAGCATTAAATTGCCAGAGAAGACACTAAGGGATAACCTGTTGCAAAACTAGTTTTTATAGTCTTCTACAGACAGCCTTATTTGCCATTGGAGATGCCTTAGAATATAGAAATTGTCAAATATCAAGTAATTAGCACATTGATACAACATAGACTCTACTTGGACATACCTTCAGCAAGTTTGCTGCTGTCACACTTTCACAGGCTTGGAATGAAGTACTCTGAAAGGACAATAAGAAGGATTCTGTTAACAAGAAGGAGGTATTTCAACATTCAACCTCTGGTGTTTCGTATATCACTGAGGTTTACCTTATTCTTCTCCAAATCAATACCATTTGCAGGTTCCACAGGCCAAAACCCAGAGGATGGGAAGAGCTGAGGGCATACAAAATTAAGACGTGAAGATATCCTTGCACTACCTTTCAGGATAGGAACTTCCATGTTTTTACTGCGAGTGTCACAAAGGAGGGAAATCGTCACCATAAAGTATGGCACTGCCACTGATTTATATCTCTAGCTACTTGAGTCTGAGAGTGAAAATAAAGTTCAAGATCATACATATCCGTACAAGAATGTTACTCAGGTAATAAGAGTGTAAGACGCAGTTAATGCTGAGTTAATGACACTAAACGTCACAGATTTTAGAGAATACAAAAAGTGGATAGCATGAGATGAATGAACATCCACAAGATGTCAGTCACCAAAAGAGTCATGTACGACATAAGGAATTTGGAGAAAAAATCACTAAATAGAAACAAATTATAAAAGAATGTTATGATAGAAATAAACAAGAGGATAGCATGGATGAATAAACATTCACAAGATGCAGTCATTGGAAAAATGTAACACATCTACACCATCTGAATCTAACATTTCAACCTTGAGAAACTCGTTGCTTTTATCGTTAAGTATAACTAACTTCTGATTTTTTCTAGTGGGATCAATAAAGTTCAAACCTAAATAGTAAAATCTATTTATTTTAAATGCATGAGAACAAATTAAACCATAGACGAAAAAGGTAAATGAAACTGAAACTTACTTTTCATGCCCTGCCATGATATGCTGTGTGGTGCCAAAAGATTTCATCCAGTTCTGATAATCAACAGTATTTGTCACAGAAGATGGACCTAAGTGGATTATGCAATTTACTTTCTTGGCATTCTCTGTTTGGCAGGAAGAATCTTCATAAAAGCGGCTAAGTGATTGCAGCAAAAACAGTTCATGCATGTGATATTGTGTAGGGCAATCCACTAGAAGTACGATTGGTCCAGGAATTGGTGGGTCGAGAACCTCACTTGGATGAACCTATGAATGAAATGTCCGAAGAAACTTAAAAAACAAAATTTATGAGATATGACAAAAAAATGAAAATGTTTTTTGCAACCAGAGATAGGTTGTGAGTGGATGGAGACCCATTAAACAACATATGTGCTAGTAAGGAAACGCCATGAGCCTGTGAAAGTTCATGTTGAGATAATTAAGTTCAATAGTTTAGCAATCAGCACTAACCATTCTACCAGCTTCAGTCTTCACAGAGTTCCCAAGTTGAAGTTCACGATACTTTGGCCCACGCTCAAGACCAAGGGCCTGAGCTTTATCAGGGTCAAATTTTCCTTTAATTTCTGCCAATTCACATGAGTAGACTATAGCAGTATCACCAGGCTTTGAGTTGATATCTGTTGAATTCCTGGCTTCATTGTTGTACCTCGGTTTGACAAACATTGCTGATATACGAACTACTTCATCATCAATAATAACAGTAGCTTCTGTAGATTGTGAAGAAGATGCACTGTGTTCCACACCAAAGCTGTGTGTATGAAGCATTGCCCTATTTGGGATAAAAGATTTCATCGCGCCTGCTAGAAAATCAAGGTCCGAAGGGCCCCATATGTTCACCTGTATTAAGGTTAAGAGGAATAACATTATAATCAATTGTTCAAAATAGATTAACTGAACACATGAGCATCAACAACAAGACAGTACTAGAAAGAATGCAAGCAACAATTATTTCCATCTCACCGACATGCCCTCATCTCCCATCCCAGCAAGAGTTAGCACGAGACCTACATTAAGAAAAGAAAAATCAAAATAGCATCAGTGCATCAAACGAACCTACTAATTCAGTACATGGACAATCGCGTGAAAGGACCAAATTTTAATACCTGGAAGGCCCCCTGCAGTTTCTGAGCACACGCGAGTGAAAAAGATGTGGTCAATCTAGTGAAGTACAGAATATAGCATGTTACTAATTTACATTGCCCATACCAAGACATAAGAAACGAGAGTGGGTGCACGTGGAGTTGCAAAGCTGATGATGATTGATGAGGGCATCACATACCTTTGACAACTTTATCTTGTGTTCAGTGCAGAAACGCTGAAGACCCTGTTAGATTGCAAGAAATCGGTGTGGTAAGCTCAAAAGCAGGTTAAGAATTATATTTGCTAATGATAGCAAAGAAATAACACGATTCTAGTCACCTACATATTCAGTCCTACGTGGGGAAACCATAGCTCATGCATTTAAGGGTTTAAGCGTCCCAATCAACCACTTAAGCACATTAGGCACAAATGATTGTACCGCTCAGAGAAGAAGGGTGCATCTGATATACTCCATCGAGTGTATGCATCTATCAACAGATAAAACTTAAAATTAACCTATTAGGACACTACATTTTAGCGATGAAGGATTAAAACTGCATAAAGTTTTCTGAAGTTTGACGATGCAACATGCCCAACGGATGCAGTGATTATTAAACATACACCTTTGTTAAGCCTCATAATACAGAAGGAAGTAAAAGTTAATTCGAGCTTCTTGTGTAAGCTGTTTAGCATGTTAAATAGACACAAGGATATCTTGACACAGAAGATCATACCTCGCCAGCATTAAATATAAATCTTTGTTTGTCAAAGAATAGTAAAATTGAAGGAGCGGTATCTTGAGTGTCCATTCCTGTACCGAGTATCTGCACAAAAAGAATGAAAAAGGTCAAATCACTAATTAGATAACACGATAATGTTGCTGCTTTCAAGTTCTAAATCAAATGTTGTGATGGTTTAGTGGTTGAAGCTTGAAAACACTGGCATTGTGTCCTTGCGGAATTGACAACATTCAACAACACGGCTAAAAGAATGAGACCAGCAACACTTTGTTCCTAAAAATTACAGATAGACCAAGTGTGTAAAGTTTGGCGAGTGATCCACCTACAGGGATGGCAGGAAAAATATGGCATAATCTATTAGTACACTTGTTGCATAAAACAGATAAAATGCTCCGTTTTCTCCAAAAGAACATCGTGATTTTTGCATGATTATTACTATCACCCATTACAACCAGTTGGGGACAACAAAAGATGTTTCTTAAACCAAAGGCAGATCCCCAAACTCCTAAAGCAAGCATGTTACGATCTCCCAACAACAAATTCACTGATACCACGCTCGTAATATACGAGGAATATATAAATTCCACCGAAATTAGTGATCTCAGTTGAGCACTACATGTTCCCTGACACCGACATTATATCATGCAGCCAGTATCCCAACTGCGCTTGATTTACACGGAGCAGTATATGCTACACAGTGCATGAAACGGATTGCACCCTGCTACAATAATGTGCATTATTCATCTGGACGTCTTAGGCAGAATGCCGAAGCACCACCGGGGGAGGAACGTCTACCTAAACTGAGATGAATCGAGGCGAAACAAGCCCCACACATCTACTGCATCCGTCGAAGTATATAAGGCAATAATTTCGCAAACCTGCACGTAGGAGGTTGTGCTGATGGGGTTGGCCCTGCGGTTCTTGAGCTCCATGCTCCTGTCCTTCCTGACGTCCCTCCCCTCCGCACGCATCTTATTGAACGCCACCCCCGCGTCTTTGCCACCGCCACCGCCACCGCTAGCCATCCCCTCGGGTTCCTTCCTGGCCGTGCTGTTCCCACGGCGGGGGTGATGGCGGCTGGCCTGGCAGCGATACACGAGGGGGCGGATGCCGGCGGCACGGGTGAAGGGGGAGCGGGGAGCGGAGACGGAAGAGAAGAAGAGGCGGCGCGAGAGGTAGAGGAGCGGGGCCGGAGCTAGGGTTTGGGAGAGGGGGAGGAAGCGGCGGAGAGGGGAAGGCACTTGCGGCGGCATGACGGAGGACTTTTATTGGGTCGGGTTTTATCCCGATCTCGGGGGTTTTAGAGCGGATAGCCGATCACCGGAGCCGGGGTGCTCATCTTTTTCTTTTAGAACCGCCATTTAGGCATTTTATTAATTTTGGCAGATCACTTCTGATTGCAGAATGTCAATCAGAAAATCAGGGATTACGAAGAGAGGTTGATATCTCTAAAACTAGAGCTCTTTTAGCACATGAATCAGCAGCAAAATTAACTTCTCGTCCCGTTTATCTCTAAAAGTGTTGGAGATAGGTGTGCATCTCCAAAACAATGTGGACTCCTATCGAGCGATTTGTGCCTTGCTCTCACGTAATGACAACAGTTTGACAATTTGTTTCTATGATAATGCTTGTGTAGCCATTCTCCATAGTAAGAACTATTGCATCTCGACACGCATTAAGTTCCAAAACAAAAGGCTCGTAGCTGATCATATATTTCCTGCATCGCTCAACACGAACTTTCCCTCATGGTCTCTTACCACCACTCATGTTTCTGTACACCCCGTCTCAAATTCTGAAGCTCCATCAATATTTAGTTTGAGTCATCCAATAGTCGGTGGTTGCCAAACATGCTTCACCGCCGGTTGGGCCTGCCGTTGTACATGTATATTCATAGTCATGATGAACTCCCTTATCAACTCCATAGATCGTAGCGGTTGGTAATGTACTTCGCATACATATACTTATTACGACTCGTCCAGATTGTCTACATAACCGAGACAATAATAGCTGCTCGATCTCTCCTCACAAAGCTTGAGTCATTAATATCCCTCACCCATGTACTATGATGCATCCGTGAAAGTTTGACATCAAAAAAATCATCAGCTGCATACCAGAACTTATGACTCATTGTCACAATCACACATCGGGCAAAATGCATCTTAACGTATATGGCATCGAATCATCTCATCGTGTGCTGGCAGAAAGTTTTTAAGGGCCCACCACCAGAAAACATGAATTTTAGGTTGGACCTAGAGCTTCCACAATGCTTTCCCATGTGTGTGGACCTAGTTGATTTGCAATTTTGTGATCCATCAAGGCCCTATACGTTGACTGAACTGAGTACACACCAGATCGCTCCGACTCTCAAGTCTAAAAGTCATCAAGTTGCACTCTCGGTCTAGGCATTATGAGAATTGCACAAGATGCGCTAGAGTAGCATCGAGCGTGATGCCTCCCTCCCCTTCCTCCGCTGCCCTCACGGCGGCTGGAGCCCAAGATCCACCATCAAGCCCCAACCACCGCTCCTCTGGCGAGCCTGCCTCGCTCCTGCACTTGTTGGCCTCCTCACCGGTCGACCTATCCTCTGCCTCCCCTTGCCCGCGCAAGGATTCAGGCCATGTGGTGGAGATCCCCTCGTCGGCTCCTCCCTCCGCCACATTGGGTTCGATTCAAGGCTGTATCCCGCCCTTGCCAGTGGTATCTTGCCCAGCAGAGCCACCGGGCAGGCGGCCCAGGCTGGGCTCGCTGGTCGTCACGCCTGCTGGCTGGACGGGGCAGCCCTCGGCCTCCGTGCCTCCTCCGCACAGGCTGCAGTCCATTATTGTTGCCCCCCTCCCGCGGCTGATGGCCATCTGACTGCCTCAAGATGCGATGAGGAGGCCGCTGAAGATGGCTCTCTTGGCTGGCAGCAGGTTCGCTCCAGAAGAGAGAAGAGGAATCCGCAGGCTCCCGTTCCGGGAGATTCGCGGCAGGGCCGGCGTGCCCCTCCCACTGATCCCATTGCTCTGAAGCAATATCTTGAATTCAAGGCAAGATTCAGAGGCTGATGTTTTCGCTGCCTTTCAAAATGGCATCGCCTTGCTGATTGCCGTGAGCCGCTCCGCTGCATTCGGTGCAAAGGCCCGGGCCATCTCGCACGCTCCTGCGTTGCCCCCATCCCTCCGCCACCGCCACTGCCCAGGCAAAGACCGCCTACACCTCCGCTCCCCACCCGTAGCCACCTACAACCGCCACCGGCATCTTCCGCTGCCTGGCCGGCGCTCGCAACTGCTCTCGGTCGTATGGAGTACATCCCCGGCCATGCCTCCAGGCGCCCTGAACGCTCGTCCTGCATCATCGTGAGCACGCCGGAGATGGAGGCGGACGCATATAACCTCCGCCGCACCGCCCTCCTTGCTACGGCCACGGACGCGAGGGTCGACATCAACATTGCCCTCGTGGCCAAGGCACTGGAGCAGGCGCATGGCATCCCGTGGGACTCCATCCAGGTGGCGTCGGCGCACCCCGAGGACTACCTCATCCGGTTCGCCGAGCCGTTCCAGCGTGATCTGGCGCTGGAGCAAGGATACATCCGTGTCCGCGGCATCGACCTTCAGCTCCAACCTTGGGACCCTGCTCCGGCCGGCACCATTCACCACTTCCGCTTCTACTGCCGCCTCGCTATCACCGGCATCAAGTACCACGCCTGGCGGCTGGACGTGGTGAAAAAGCTCCTTAGCGACACCTGCATCATCGACCGCATGGAGCGCCAGACAGAGCGCTTGCACAATGTCACAGTGTTCTTCGTCTGGGTTTGGACGTGGAACCCCGACACCATCCACAAGGCCTCTGATCTCACGATCGTTGACTGTGCCGGGGATGGGCGCAATCGCCACCACCTCCCTGAAGGCACGCCGGCGGAAGAGGGACGCCAAGGCCCAATGGCGGGTGTTCTGATCCACCTTGTTCTGACAAAAGATTACTCGCCGCAAATCGTCTCCGACTCATCACGAGACCAGGGCGGCGGCTCGCCGCTGGCGGAGTGCCCCCGCATTTACACCTATGACGTCCAGATCGGGACCATGGACGGCCGCGTCCCACCATCCCGGCGCGCTCATCAGGGTGGTCCATCTCGCCTCTCCCGTTGTCACGACGATGATGCCGATGATGAGGGTCAGGATCGCCACCGCCGCCGCCGGTGCTCGGGCAAGCGTCGCTCACTCTGGCAATCCGTCATTGGCCAAGCCCAGTGCCGGGACACCGCGCGCTTCGGTCCTGCGCCGCGGCAAGGGGGCCGCCGTGCTGGGCGTGTTGAACGCCCGGAGAGGAGGCACCGGGCCCCTAGCCATTCTTCTGGCAACGACAGCAGGTGGCAGGCATCTCCGAGCCCACCACCATCCCCTCATCATGCGGCGTCTGCCAACTCCTCTACTTCTATACCTGCTGGCTCGGTGCACCGTCAAGCTGCACATGGACCCGCCCGACAAGCCGCGTCTGCTGCAGTCATGGCTGTTCCTGATGGAGACCCGCACAACGGTTGTGAGCATGTTGCTGTTTCGGCTAGTTCACCACTGCACCTGTACAATGTCGCCGCTGCAAACCGCGCTTCTGCTGCATCGGCACTGGCCTCGGTCTCTGCGGCTGTGGCATCTTGGCAGCACGCGCAGCCGGGGTACACCGATGTAGGTTGGAGCGGCTATGCGCTCTCTCTACGGCATGCCCTTGTTCTGTCCCCATTGGAGGTGGTCGCTGCTGCGTTGGGCCTGCATCAGCCTCATCAACAGGAGCTTGAAGCGTCCACCCCACCAAGGAGCCTGTCTCATGAGGCTGTTCTCAGCTCCTTTGGGGATTTTGGCATCTCTCTGTCAAAGGATCAGCATCAATGTCAGTGGGGTAACCAGCCGCTGGGGACACGGAGCTTGGGCTTGGGCTCTCAGGCGCTGACAGGATTATGGGGTCAGGGCACGGGCTCCGAAAATGACATGGTTCACCCTGTTGCTCCTGCCTCTTGGGATCGGACCACCACTTCGGCTGCTATGTTACAGGCAAGACTCAACAATGGTGGAGACCAAGTGCACCCTCTGAATAGCTGGGAGGCGTATGTTGCCAGAACTCCAGCCATTGACTTCTCCGCGCTACAGGGGAAATCGCCAAGGGGCCTCGCTGAAATCTGTTTTGGGCCCGGGGCCCAGTTAGACCGTGCTAGATCAGCCAGGGGCGCGCAGGATGACGGGACAGCTGGCCGAGACCTTGTCAATGCGGTCATCTCGCGTGTGACCTCCCTCCCATCTGACAAGCAGCGCAAGTTCGTTGGAAGAGTTGCGGCGCTGCTATCCCCTTCACTGCTTGGGGTTCCTTCGACTGATGATGCGTCCACTGGGCAGATTAGGAAGAAGTTGTTTGCCTCAATGACCAAGAAAGCAAAGAGCTCGCGCCAATCAAATGGTGGCCCCTCCTTCATGGCCTCTAGAAAAGCGCAAGCGCAATTCTGTGTACGAATGGGGTTGATCAAGAACATCAAAGAATTCTCGAATGACACCGTGAAGACATGTCTGAGCTTCTTTAAAAACCATGTGCCCCAACCCTTGCTTGCCAAGCTTGCAGAGGTGGCAGGGGTTAGTGCGCCACCATGCATCAACCTGCTAGACGAGGATTTGCAGCTTATCCTCGACGAGCTGACTGCTGCGATGGCCTGAGCTATGAGTGCCACCAGTTGTTGCCCATGTTCTATGGATTGTACAACTGAATTCATGTCAGGGCCGCTACTTGTGAAACTGCTCGCGCACCCGGCGTCAGCCACTACCCAGCTCCTGTTCGGGTGGTGTAGGTATCTAGAGAGTCTGTCTGTTTGTCACGCGATGGAGGCGCCTGACTTAGAGTGTTTGGCGCCATGAGTGCCCTCTATTTGTTCTCATGCGCTGGTGGCGCCTAAGTGTTTGTCTGTAGTCACTAGCCGAGTCGCGCAGGTTGCGCCTATCTCATGTAGTCACGCGCCGGTGGCGCCTGATGGTAACCATGTGTGTGTCAAGGTCGCGAGGTCCGCGCCTATCATTTATACTCACGCGTCGGTGGCGCCTGATCTTAAGCATGAATTTGTTAGCTGTTATGTTATGCCTCTCGTGCCTTACTACAAGGCAATCGCTTATACTGGTGTTTATGGCTGAACGACTATCCGTTTTATGTTGGAACGTGAGAGGGCTAAATGACCGCGCGAGACGCACAGTGGTAAGATCAATGGCCAGTCAGTGTAGGTGTTCCATTCTGTGCCTACAAGAGTCAAAGTTGGACTCTTCTTTGGCGGAGGACCGAGCGGGCATTGGAGGATCTATGCTCCAGGGGGCTGTTGTGTTGCCTTCCGTAGGCACTAGAGGTGGAATTATCATTCTCTGGGACACGGCGCAATACGCACTATCCGATGTGGTAATCAGGGAGTTCTCCATCTCTGCACTGGTTAAACCTATAGATGGTTGTCCCTGGACAATTACCTGCGTCTATGGGCCCCATGATGATCAAAGGAGGGCAAGTTTTCTTCTGAAGCTGCAGCAGATCGCCAACCAGGTGACCACGCCATGGCTTGTTCTTAGTGATTTCAACCTTATCACGTCTGTGGAGGATAAGAACAACCCCAATCTAGACCGGCGATGGATGTTACGTTTCTGGCAGGCCCTTAACGCCTCATGCTTGAAGGAGATCGATCTTGTAGGGAGACGATACACCTGGTCCAACGAGCAATCGCCGCCCACTCTTGTGCGCCTTGATAGAGCATTCTGTACAGTGGATTGGGAGCTTAGGTTCCGGGCGGCAAAACTACTACCCCAATCTTCCTCCATGTCGGACCATTGCCCATTGCTTCTTGTTAATGAGTGAATGCTCAAGAAACAAAGGCGTTTTCAGTTTGAACTCTACTGGCAGTTCATCCATGGCTTTCAGGAGGTGGTGGCAGCTGCCTGGAATAGTGTGCCAACTACAGCAGATCCGGTTTATTCTTTCAACAAGAAACTACGGGCTGTTGCGAGGGCCTTGAAGGTGTGGAGTAAGACTAAAGTTGGTAATCTCCAGATGCAGCTCCTTGCGACCCAGGAATTGATCCTTCGATTGGATTGTGCTCAAGATGACAGAACATTAGCTGCTCATGAGGCGGCCTTGCGCTCAATGCTCAAATCAAGGTGTCTGGGCCTTGCAGTCCTTTTACGATAAAGCAACGGCAACACGTCAAGGTTTCTTGGTTGAAAGATAGGATGTCGAGCTCCAAGATGTTCTTCATCAAGGCTAACTCCCGCGCCAGACGAAGCGCTATCCACTCTATGATCTCGCCACATGGATCGCTCATTACTGACCAAGAGGGCATCCTGAACAGCGTCGGGGAGCATTTTTCTGCTGTTCTTGGTGCACCAAGCGTAACGGACTCCACATTCTGCTGGGATTTTCTAAAGATTTTTCCGACTGATCTTCAAGAACTAGAGCAAAATTTCTCTATGGACGAAATTAAGGAGGCCATTTGGGATATGCCCTCGGACAAAGCACCCGGCCCTGATGGCTTCCCTGGCGCATTTTATCGTGCGTGTTGGGACATTATAAAGCTAGACCTTCTGAGTGTCTTTCATAGCCTGCACAATCTCAATGTCAGATCCCTGCATATTATAAATGAAGCCCTCCTAGTACTGATCCCGAAGAAGAAAGACCCAATGGTGATTGGGGACTATCGCCCAATCAGCCTGATTCACAGCCTCATAAAAATCATCATGAAGATTTTGGCTAGAAGGTTGGCCCCGAGGCTGCCAACTCTAATATCCAAGTGTCAGAGTGCGTTCATGAGCGGTCGCTGCATTCAGGAAAACTTCGTGTATGTACAACACTTGGCAAAGCACTACCATCATGCGCGAATACCAACGGTTCTCCTCAAACTTGATTTGGCAAAGGCCTTCGACTCGGTGTCCTGGTCGTACATTCTGGACTGCATGAAGGCCATGGGATTTGGTACTAGATGGTGTGAATGGATCGCATTGATCCTTTCATCCTCTTCATCGATGGTCATGGTAAATGGTGTCCCGTCGGTACAAATCTGGCACAAACAAGGATTTAGACAGGGAGACCCGCTATCCCCCTTTCTGTTCATCATTGCCATGGAGCCGCTGCATAGAATTTTCGACCTCACTACGGAGCATGGAGTGCTCTCAAAATTAAGAGGTCGAGCTGCTACTATGAGGGTCTCCTTGTATGCGGATGATTTGGCGCTCTTTGCAAACCCCTCGCAAGAGGATATGAGGATGGTGGGGTATATTCTGGATATCTTCCGAAAGGTGACCGGATTAAAGACAAACTTCAACAAAAGTGCTACACTCCCAATCAGTTGTGATGGCATTGATCTGGAAAAAATTCTACTGCCTTTGGGCGTGCCCTCCACCACATTCCCTTGCACATATCTTGGGATGACATTATCCATCAGGAAGCTTCAGAAGATCCACTACCTAAATATCATGTCAAAATTTGACAGTAGGATGGCCGGTTGGAAAGGAAAGCTCATGTCGAAAGGGGATAGGCTTTTGCTTGCAAGGTCGGTCCTGCAATCACTCCCAGTATACTTGCTAACTTCCCAAAAACCGCCAAAATGTCTGCTGCGATGGTTTGATCAGAGGACACACGCTTGGTTTTGGTGCGCGGAGGACAAATGCAATGGGGGAAACTGCAGGGTGAGATGGGATGTGGTCTGTCGGCCAAAGCAACTAGGCGGTCTTGGTTTGCTTGACTTGGATAAATTTGCAAGAGCCTTGAGGATGAGGTGGCTATGGCTGCGATGGACCCCAGCAAAAATCCCAATCATCGGAACTTATGGCCCATGTGATGAGGAAGACTTTGCGGTATTTGCCAGTGCAACGAGAGTGACCATAGGGGATGGTAACACCGCATTGTTCTGGAAGGACGCTTGGTTACAAGGCATGGCGCCAAGGGACATTGCCCCCACTCTGTTTCATGCATCAAGCAGAAAAGGGCGTACGGTGTATGATGCACTGCTTCAGGATAATTGGCTTCACGACCTCGAACGACAATGGAACGATGACATGATCGAGGAGCTCATCGGGCTATCTACCATGCTAGAGCATATTCAGCTAAACCCCTTATTGCCTGACTCAATCACTTGGAAGCTGACGAACGATGACACATACTCCTCTAGCTCAGCCTATCACCTGCAATTCGAAGGATTGGTCCAATCTGAATCCTACAAGTGTATATGGAGGATATGGGCTCCTGTCAAGTGCAAGATCTTCCTATGGACGGCAGTGCAGCGCAAGATTCTGACGGAAGATGTGCTAATGCTCAGAGGTTGGGAGAACAATTACTTCTGTCCATTGTGCATCCGCAGCCTTGAGACAGCCAAACACATTTTTGCTGAATGTCCATGGTCACGGAGAGTGTGGGATAGTATGTCAACTCTAGCTAGGTTGCCTTCGCTGTCACCCTTGGGATGGCATGCAGACGCGACGCTGCTGGACTGGCTACCTCGGCTCGGTGGCGGACTCTCTGATGCTTCGCGACGAAAAGGTGCGCAGGCGCTTGCAGCGTTGATCTGCTGGGAAATCTGGCTTGAGCGCAACAGAAGAATTTTTCAGCATAAGGAGCTCCCGGTGGCAGCCATGGTTAATCGTATTCGTGATGAAGTGGCAACTTGGATATTGGCAGGGTGTCCAATACCATTTAACCCAGGCTAAATGATCTAGGATAGGCAACAGTGTTGGTTGCATAGCAAAGCTTGCAACGGTTGTATTTTTGTTATTCATTGCTCCCTGACCTCACTCTGTAACTGGTCGTCGGCCTCCTCCTTCTTAATGAAATCACAGCAGTTCTCCTGCTGTCTTTCAAAAAAAAAAGAATTGCGCAAGCATCCGTGGCAATAAAGATTTTACAAATAAGCTCATCGTCCCATGTCACCTGTTCAATCAAGCCTGCCACCAACTGTATCGGTTCATCAATCAACCTGCACATCAGTTTCATTAACAACGTACCAGAAATCCAGTCTCTTTATCATGCCAGATTTCAGAGGTGCATCCATCTACAATTCTACGAATTAATCCTTTCTCCAGTACTTCTCTTCCTTGAATGATGGCCCGCCACATATTAGAAGCTCCATTGGGACACTGAGCTTACAAGAAATTACCATATGAATAGTAATGCCCTCTCACTACACAAGCACATAGACTCTTCGACTTGTCCAATAATCTCCAAGCCTGTTTCGCTAACATAGCATCATTAAATAACTCCAGATCTCGGAAACCCATGTCGCCTCTAAATTTAGATACCGACATGCTTTCCCATGATTGCCACTGTAGACCTTTTTTTATCGAGTGATCCCGCCAACCAATACTTGGACATTATTGTCATAATTTTCTTGCACAAACCTTTTGTGAGCTTAAAACAGCTCTCATCGGACATGCAGATGCTGACAAGGAAAGGTCGAAGGGATATGGACTCGTCTAGCGGACGGTCGTTGGCCCGCTAGCGCTCGTGAGCGGCCGGCCAGAAAAGGCAACTTTTTGGCTCCCCCATTCCCAAGAAGCAAAGTTCCTTTCGACTCCAGATCGTCACGCTCCAACAAATAAAAAAGGATCCCATCGCTATCACGTGATAACCACTACCTCCCGAAGCCTCCCACACCCCCTCGCCCACACTTCCTCCCCCACGGCCATGGGTCACACCTTCTTCTTCTCTACGAAAGAAAGGGGATCCCAGGCTTGGATCCAAACCTACAGAGCTGCCATGGCAAAGTAATCAAGGTGAAAATTGGCTAGAAACTGCAGTTGTAAGAAAAGGGAGGAGAGAAGCATACCAGCCAGCAACATCAGATAATTTCCTTCTGGCCTCCAGATCCCCCCTTCTTCACTTCCCCCTTCCCTTTTCCTCTGGATCTCCCACCAATCTTCTCCATAGTTGGAGGGAGTAGGAACATGAAGCAAAAATAGAGGTGAATATGATATATGTGTAATTAAACACTTTACTGTGCAACTAAACCATGTAAGAAAACCAACTTTGCCTGGATGTGTGCAAATAAACACAAGGGAGTAGTTGCAAGTAGCAAAATAGACTGGATGTAGTGTCTGTGCAAAATAGTCATAAGCATGTGATGTACACACTGCATATAATGATATTTTGATATATGTTTCCATACATAAGTATGTTATTTCATGCCAACGCACGGGTATTCAACTATATTTAGCTTCCGTGGATTATAAATAGATCGGGAGAAGGTGACATGGTCGGGTTGTTTTTGTACCGTTTGAGACAACAATACAACAACATGGAACAACAGACTGGAAAGATGAATGATGTATGGACAAATAAGGTGATGGACAACACAAGGGGAAAGAATAGGGAGAAGAAGATGCTTGCATCTGTGTTGTGGTCGAACATCGCGTGCAATGCGCTAGTTCATGGGGAGGAAAATAAGCATTGTTTACGATTCATTTGTTGGCCCATAGCAACGCATGACAGTCTACTTGTATTGGATGGGGGTAATGCTAATGGTGCATTCTTCGTGATGATGATTAGTTTCAGGTGTGTTCATGCGTAATATGGTGTCATCTAATACAATTAGACCTGTCAAGTTTGCGTATAAATGAAATCTTTAATATCATTCGGCAGTCATTTCAAAATTTGCTAAGAATCAATTTTGAATTCAATTTTTCCTGTAATTAGAAAAATTATATAAATTGACGTCGTCTTCAAAATGTGATGAAAGTTGTTGGGGCAAAATGTGATGAAAATTGTGATGGACATGCAAGCCCGTCACTAAGGTATGGATCTATATGTTAGCTAAATCTGGACCCACATGTAAGCTTCGACGTCATTAACGTGTGAACCAGCATGTCAACAACGTTGACCTACAACTTGACATTCAATTGTAAGTGATGGTATAGCTGAAGGAAATATGCCCTAGAGGCAATAATAAAGTTGTTATTTATATTTCCTTATATCATGATATTTTTTATTATTCATGCTAGAATTGTATTAATTGGAAACTTGATACATGTGTGAATACATAGACAAAACAAAGTGTCCCTAGTATGCCTCTACTTGACTAGCTCGTTAATCAAAGATTGTTAAGTTTCCTGACCATAGACATGTGTTGTCATTTGATGAACGGGACCACATCATTAGGAGAATGATGTGATGGACAAGACCCACCCGTTAGCTTAGCATAATGATCATTAAGTTTTATTGCTATTGCTTTCTTCATGACTTATACATATTCCTTTAACTATGAGATTATGCAACTCCCAAATACCGGAGGAACACTTAGTGTTCTATCAAACATCACAACGTAACTGGGTGATTATAAAGATGCTCTACATGTGTCTCCGAAGGTGTTTGTTGGGTTGGCATGGATCGAGATTACGATTTGTCACTCCGACTATCGGACAGGTATCTTTGGGCCCTCTCGGTAATGCACATCACAATAAGCCTTGCAAGCAATGTGACTAATGAGTTAGTTGCGGGATGATGCATTATGGAAATGAGTAAAGAGATTTTCTAGTAACGACATTGAACTAGGTATGAAGATATACCGATGATCGAATCTCGGGCAAGTAACGTACCGATGACAAAAGGAATGACGTATGTTGTCATTGCGGTTTGACCGATAAAGATCTTTGTAGAATATGTAGGAACCAATATGAGCATCCAGGTTCCGTTGTTGGTTATTGATCGGAGATGTGTCTCGGTCATGTCTACATAGTTCTCGAACCCGTAGGGTCCGCACGCTTAACGTTCGATGACGATTTGTATTATGAGTTATGTGCTTTGGTGCGCTCGGAGTCCCGGATGAGATCACAACCATTACAAGGAGTCTCTAAATGGTTGAGAGGTAAATATTGATATATTGTACGATAGTATTCGGGCACTGGAATGGTTCCGAAGTGTTTCGGGTGTGATAAGCTCTACGTTCACGTACAATGGGTGCAAGACAGTTTTGCACGTGCGGAATACTCAGGTTAAACTTGACGAGCCTAGCATGTATAGACATGGCCTCGGAACACTGACACCGAAAGGTTGAACGTGAATCATATAGTAGATATGATCAACATAGAGATGTTCACCATTGAAAACTACTCCATCTCACGTGATGATCGGACATGGTTTAGTTGATATGGATCACGTGATCATTTAGATGACTCGAGGGGTGTCTATCTAAGTGGGAGTTCTTAAGTAATATGATTAATTGAACTTAAATTTATCATGAACTTAGTACTGCTAGTTTTTGCATATCTATTTTGTAGATCAATGGCCCGTGCTACCGTTCCCTTGAATTTTAATGCGTTCCTAGAGAAATCTAAGTTGAAAGATGACGGTAGAAACTACACAGACTGGGTCTGTAACTTGAGGATTATCCTCATTGATGTACAGAAGAATTAGGTCCTTAATGCACCACTAGCTACAAGGCCTGCTGCAGGAGCAACTGTTGACGTTATGAACGTCTGGCAAGCTAAATCTGATGACTACTCGATAGTTCAGTGTGCCATGCTTTACGTCTTAGAATCGGGACTTCAAAGACGTTTTGAACGTCATGGAGCATATGAGATGTTCCAGGAGTTGAAGTTAATATTTCAAGCAAATGCCCGAGTTAAGAGATATGAAGTCTCCACCAAGTTCTATAGCTGCAAGATGGAGGAGAATAGTTCTGTCAGTGAGCACATACTCAGAATGTCTGGGCACCATAACCACTTGACTCAGGTGGGAGTTAATCTTTCGGGTGATAGTGTCATTGACAGAGTTCTTTAATCACTGCTACCAAGCTCTAAAGGCTTCGTGATGAACTATAATATGCAAAGGATGAACAAGACGATTCCCGAGCTCTTCGCAATGCTCAAGGCTGCGAAGGTAGAAATCAAGAAGGAGCAGCAAGTGTTGATGGTTAACAAGACCACTAGTTTCAAGAAAAAGGGCAAAGGAAAAAAGGGAACTTCAAGAAGAATAGCAAGCAAGTTGCTGCTCCCAGGAAGAAGCCCAAGTCTGGACCTAAGCCTAAAACAGAGTGCTTCTACTGCAAAGGGATTGGTCACTGGAAGTGAAACTGCCCCAAGTATTTGGCGAATAAGAAGGATGTCAAAGTGAAAGGTATATTTGATATACATGTTATTGATGTGTGAAAGCACAAGTGCTCCCTGGGTGGTTTTGGTAATTAATGTCAACATATCTCTTGTTGGACTAATGTTTTATCTAGTATATTTCAGATAAGTTCAACAAATGGAGTGGCGTGGACAAGAGGATGTGGAACCCTTGCAAGATGCTAAGAACAAAGGATTGGCAAAAGCTCAAAATCTCAAGACTCTACATTTTCATTTTAGTGATCCAAGATCACATTGAGTCCATATGAAAGCCAATACTATTAAAAGGGGATGAGGTGTTGCTTAATGGTTTGCTTGCTCAAAGTGCTTAGTGATATGCTCCAAAGCCCCCAACCACTTTCTCATATCCACATATGTCCCAAACCCAAAGTCAAACTCGGGCCCACCGATTTGATCTATCTAGCGCCACCGAGTTCACTTGACATAGCCACTGCCAGAAACCCTAATTAGTTCGGTCTCACTGATGGGATCCCGGTCTCACCGAGATGGGCTTGCAAACTCTCTGTTACCTGTTCCAATTATTTCGGTCCCACCGAGATAAGAAATCGGTCCCACCAAGTTTGCCTGACCAACTCTCTGTTTGCCTATTACAGAAATCGGTCCTACCAAGTTTATGTGATCGGTCTCACCGAGATTACGTTATGCACTAACCCTAATGAAATCGGTCCCACCGAGTTGACATGTCGGTCCCACCGAAAATCCTAACGTTCACATTTTGAACTAAATCGGTCTGACCGAGTTTCATGATTCGGTCCCACCGAGTTTGGTGATTTGTGTGTAACGGTTAGATTTTGTGTGGAGGCTATATCTACCCCTCCACCCTTCCTTCATTAGTAAGGAGAGCCATCAGAACGTGCCTACACTTCCAACATACATTTTCTGAGAGAGAACCACCTACTCATGTGTTGAGACCAAGATATTCCATTCCAACCACAAGAATCTTGATCTCTAGACTTCCCCAAGTTGCTTTCCACTCAAAGCATATTTCCACCAAATCCAAATCTGTGTGAGAGAGTTGAGTGTTGGGGAGACTACCATTTGAAGCACAAGAGCAAGGAGTTCATCATCAACACACCATCTATTACCTTTTGGAGAGTGGTGTCTCCTACTTGGTTAGGTGTCACTTGGGAGCCTCCGACAAGATTGTGGAGTTGAACCAAGGAGTTTGTAAGGGCAAGGAGATCGCCTACTTCGTGAAGATCTACCCTAGTGAGGCAAGTCCTTCGTGGGCGATGGCCATGGTGGGATAGACAAGGTTGCTTCTTCGTGGACCCTTCGTGGGTGGAGTCCTCCGTGGACTCGCGCAACCGTTACCCTTCATGGGTTGAAGTCTCGACCAACGTGGATGAACGATAACGACCTATCGGAACCACGCCAAAAATCTTCGTGTCTCTAGTTGCATTTGCACACTCCAATCCCATCCCTTTACATTCTCGCGACTTGCATTCTTTACTTTCCGCTGCTCATATACTCTTGTCATGCTTGCTTGAAATGTATTGTGAATGTTTAAACTTGTGCTAAATCTCTACCTTAACTTGAAGAAAATAAAAATTGCCACTTTTATTTGTTAAGAGTCTATTCACCCCCCTCTAGACACCTTCTTCTCGATCCTTTCAATTGGTATTAGAGAAGTGGTCTCCATTGCCTTGGTTTAATGACCATTGGAGGAAGATGGATGAGTCTAGGTTGGGGAGTCTTAGACGTAGAGTGACTATACTTGATGGAGAGTTCTTTCATGAGTGGAAAAATGAGATGCTTGTGATTTTCAATGAATATCATTTGAACAAGTACATTACTAGCCCTTGTGCACCTCATGTTAATCCTTTGCATCCTACCCTTGATGAGTCTATTGACATGATTCACAACCTTAGAACTGTTAATCTTATCACTAGAGGTTTGCCTAGAAATTTTCTTGGTTTCCTGCCTACTCTTGATTATGCCTACACCATATGGAGATTTCTTGAGGAACGATTTCCAAACTATTCCTTGCAAAACCTAGATGAAATTCTTCATAAGTCCATTGCCTTGAGTAAGATGAATTCCAATGATCCTAAGTTTGGTGATTGTCTATTTGAGCTTAACCTCATGCGTACCTAAGGAGATGTTGGAATCATTAGCAATATCATCTCCGAAGCCATTAGAATTCATAAAGATGATTATTGTGATGATCATTTATCTAATGAATCACTCTCTCTAGGAATTGATCCATCAGAAGATGATGTTGAACATGGATACTATGATGAGGATGATGATAGTGACTTTGATCTCGACGAGTCTATGAGACACTTTGGTCTTATGGCTAATCTTCGCGGCTACATGGCTGGAGGAAAGGAATGGGTTCTTGATAGTGGATGTATTGATCACATGACCGGATATAAGGATATGTTTTGTGAGCTTGCTGAAACGACGACCCTCGAAAGTATGTCACCTTTGGTGATAACTCAAAGGGTAAGGTGGTTGGCCTTGGTAAGGTGGCCATCTCACACTTTTGGGTGGAAGCGGTTGAGACAGCTTGTCATGCAACAAATCGCTTGTATCTTCACAAGCTACCCGGCAAGACGGCATACGAGCTTCTTACTGGTAACAAACCCCAAGTTGTATACTTTCGGTATTCGGCTCAAAGTGCTACATTCTTGATAAGCATCGTTGTTCTAAATTTGCTCCTAAATCTCATGAGGGTTTCCTACTCGGTTATGGCTCAAACTCTCACACTTACCGTGTCTACAACTATTTCACCCGAAAGGTTGAGGAAACGGTAGATGTGAAGTTTGATGAATCTAACGGCTCGCAAGTAGAGCAATTGCCAATTGATGTAGGTGACAAAGACCCTTCGGAAGCAATCCAAGACTTGTCTATTGGCAAAATTCGTCCAACGGAGGTGAAGGAAAGTACCTCGTCCGTCCAAGTGGAAGCTTCTACCTCACGTCTTAATGGCTAGCGTGCCTCCTCCTCCTTTGTCACCAGATTTTGAAGTTCTTTACTTCAAGCAAAGACAAGGAGAAAATTTGAAAGATGCTTGGTATAGGATTATGGAATCTTATCGTATTTCCAATTTAAAGGGGGACGCTAAGGTATTGCTTCGTAATTTTTACATAGGATTGGCTTTGCATCATAGACAACTCCTAGATTTTGCCGCTAAAGGGAATTTTATTGAGCTTGATGCCAATGCTGCCTATGAAATTTTAGAAGGAATTTTGGGGATTCCACCTCAAAAGAAGGGATTTACTTTCACCCCAGAGGGAGTTCAAATGCTGGACAAACTTGGTGATTTGCATAAACACATGGTTGAATTAAAAAAATATAACAAACCCCTCAAACATCTCAATGGTAGTATCAATCGCATGAATACCTTGATTACTCTTTGCAACAAGCGATTAGATATTTTGGATCTAAAGATGGTTTCTTTTCTGGAAAATTTAGGGAAGCGTAAAGAGCCTCCTGGGTTTGAGAAAACCCTTATAAAAGTTGCCAAAACTTTGGAAGACAAAACTTAGATCCTTACTTTATGCCTAGCTAAGGGCGTAAAACTATAACACTTGTTGGGAGGCAACCCAATGAATAAAATTTATTTTTGCTTTTTGCTTCCTGTTTTTGAGTTTTAGCACAATTATGCTACTGTTATGATTGTGTTTTTTATGTTTGTGCCAAGTAAAGCCTTTAGGAGCTTCTTGGGTGATAGTTGTTTGATCTTGCTGGAAAAAACAAAAACTTTTGCACTCATGAAAATAATTCTCATTTTTTACCAGAGAGCAAAACAATACCCATTCCACTTGCAGTAGATCAATATACAAATTGCTCAGGTCGTCCTAATTTTTTCTGAATTTTTGGAGTTATGGAAGTGTTCGAAATAATTAGATTGCTACAGAATGTTTTGTTTTGATAGATTTTGTTTTCTTTGTGTTGTGTGCTTATTTTGATGGCTCTATGGTTTTCTTTGATGAGTTTTTGCCATAGAAAAGTTGGAATACAGTGGATATAACGCAAGAACAAAATATGAATTGGTTTGATACAACACTAATACTAGTGATTTATTATTTTCTTATACTAACAGATCTCACGAAGGTTTTGTTGAGTTTTGTGTGATTGAAGTTTTCAAGTTTTGGGTTATCTTACGATGGATGAAGGAATAAGGAGTAGAAGAGCCTAAGCTTGGGGATGCCCCGACATCCCAAGCTATTATCCAAAAATGAGCAACCAACTAAGCTTGGGGATGCCCCCGAGTGGCATCCCCTCTTTCTTCTAACAACCATCGGTATTTTACTCGAAGCTATATTTTTATTCGTCACACACTATGTGTTTTGCTTGGAGCGTCTTGTATGATATGAGTCTTTGCTTATTTTATTTTGTGTTTTAAGTCTTGATCCCTTGCTGGACACACCTATTTGAGAGGGCCAAAATTATGTCATGACTTGTTAGAATTGCTCTCTTTGCTTCACTTAAATCTTTTATGAGCTATGGACTTGCTCTAGTGCTTCACTTATATCTTTTTGAGCACAGTGTGCTTAGTATTTTTAAAGAAATGCTCTCTTGCTTCACTTATATTTATTTGAGAGTTAATAAAATTTTCAAGAAATTCTCTCTTGCTTGACATAAATTAATTTGAGAGAAAGAAATATTGTGCTCATGATCTTCACTTATATTTGTTTGAGCTTATGAAAAGCAACACATGAAAATTAGTCCCAAAGTGATAGATATCCAAGAAGGATATAATTAAAACTTTGATGAAGATCATTGGGCAAAATAAACTTGATTCTTAGTAATAGTTTTGAGATATGATGATGTGATATGTGAGTCATCTTGATGAGTAATTATGCTTTAGTAAGAATATTGGTGTTAAGGTTTGTGATTCCCTATGCAAGAACGAAAGTCAATAATTATGCAATGAGATTATATCCTAGTTATGGTGCATTATTCAGTGTTAGTTATGCTTAATGCTTGCTTACGATATTATCTGTTTCTTGGTTGGTCGCTTCTCAATATTTTGCTAGCCTTCATTTTGCACTAAGTATGATCTCTACTTGTGCATCCAAAAACCTTTAACCCAGTTTTGCCACATGAGTACACTATATCTACCTATATGCGGTATTCTTTTGCCGTTCTAAGCAAATTTGCATGTGACATCTCTAATTTTCAAAATAAACTTCTCTTTTGTGTGTTCGTTTCGCTCGTGGAGCGGTGAGGGTGGCTAATATTTTCCATGCTAGATGTGTTATTCTCATGATGAGTGTTTATTCACTTGTCATTGCACGAGAGTAAGGCAAAGCTATTAGGGATGCCTAGTCTCGAAATGAAAAATATGAATTTACTTTATGTTGTCAAATAATAAATTCCTTGAAAAGTGTTGGTATGGAGGGCACCCGTGGATACGGTTAGCCATGGAAAGTGAAAGTATGGTGGAAAAAGGAATAAACTTTATTTTCTGTTTGGGAACCGCCTATGATATATCTAGCATGGAAAGTGTTGGGAACTCTAACTCATTTTCGTTGGTGGGATGGATACACCTCCCAAAATATTTTTATCTCTAAGTTTTTCGCTTTGAGTTATGGCACCTCTACAAATCCTTACTTCCCTCTGCGAAGGGCCTTTCTTTTACTTTATGCAATTTTTATTTTTTTGAGTCTCCATCTTCTCTTATAAAAGCACCAACTAGGAGGCAATATGATCGTACTTGAGTATTGGGTGTAGCTAATATGCGAGTGTGTTTCATGAATGGATCAATGGTTGAGCATGATGGGCTAGGGATAGCTTATTTTAGCATTGATATTTTGAAAGACATGGTTGCTTATTGATATGCTTGAGTATTTAAATTATCATGTCAAAACTAGACTATTGCTTTGAACAATATAAAAGTCCAAATGTCCATGCTATGAAGAAAAGAAATATGATATGACATGTTAGGCAGCATTCCACATCAAATTTTTTGTTTTTATCACTTCCCTACTCGAGGACGAGTAGGAGTTAAGCTGGGGGATGCTGATATGTCTCCAACATATCTATAAATTTTGATTGTTCCATGTTGTTATACTATCAATCTTGGATGTTTTATAATCATTTTATAGTCATTTTATATCATTTTTGGTACTAACCTATTGACATAGTGCCAAGTGCCAGTTGCTGTTTTTTCCATGTTTTTTACATCCCAGAAAATCAATATCAAACGGAAATGCCACTAAACTTTACAGAGATTTTTTATGGGCCAGAAGGAACACAACTGGCCCTGGTTGCGCCTGGGGGTGCCCCAAGGGGATCACAACCCACCAGGGCACGCCAGGAGGGCCAGGCGCGCCCTGGTGGGTTGTGCCCACCTCGGGTGCCCCCTGGACCGCCTCTTTTCTCTATAAATACCCCAATATTCCCAAAACCCTAGGGGAGCCGACGAAATATTGATCCAGCCACCGCAAATTCCAGAACCATAGATCCAATCTAGACACCATCTCGGATGGGGTTCACCACCTCCATTGGTGCCTCTCCAATGATGCGTGAGTAGTTCTTTGTAGACCTTCGGGTCAGTAGTTAGTAGCTAGATGGCTTCCTCTCTCTCTCTATCTTGATTCTCAATACAATGGTCTCTTGGAGATCCATATGATGTAACTCTTTTGCGGTGAGTTTGTTGGGATCGATGAACTTTGAGTTTATGATCAGATCTATCTCTTTTTATATCCATGAAAGTATTTGAGTTTCTTTGATCTCTTTTATGCATGATTGATTATGGCCTCATATTTCTTCTCCGATATTTGGGTTTTGTTTGGCCAACTTGATCTATTTATGTTGCAATGGGAAGAGGTGCTTTGTAGTGGATTCGATCTTATGGTGCTTGATCCCAGTGACAGAAGGGGAACCAACACGTATGTATCATTGCTACTAAGGATAAAACGATGGGGGTCTATCTCTACATAGATAGATCTTGTCTACATCATGTCATCGTTCTTATTGCATTACTCTGTTTCTCCATGAACTTAATACACTAGATGCATGCTGGATAGCGGTCGATGTGTGGAGTAATAGTAGTAGATGCAGGCAGGAGTCGGTCTACTAATCGTGGACGTGATGCCTATGTAATGACCATTTCCTGGATATCATCATGAGTATTTGAAGTTCTATCAATTTCCCAACAGTAGTTTGTTCACCCACCATTTGCTATTTTTCTCGAGAGAAGCCACTAGTGAAACCTACGACCCCAGGGTCTCTTTCTCTTATTATTTGCCTTTGCGATCTACTTTTCCTTTGCTTTTATTTTCAGATCTACTAAACCAAAAACCCAAAAGTACCTTGCTGCAATTTATTCTTATTTATTTATTTGGCGTTCGATCTATCAATCTACTACAAATTTACCTCACGTCTGTTTGCCCATCTTGAGGCGCCGTACCCCGGAAGGGATTAACAACCCCTTTAACACATCGGGTTGCGAGAAGTTGTTATTAGTGTGCAGGTGCTGTTTATGTTATGTTGCTTGGTGATAACCCAGAGGTATAGGGGATCAATTGTAGCCTCTTTCGATAAGTAAGAGTGTCGAACCTAACGAGAAGCTAAAGGTAGAACAAATATTCCCTCAAGTTCTATCGACCACCTATACAACTCTACGCACGCTTAAAGTTCGCTTTACCTAGAACAAGTATGAAACTAGAAGTACTTTGTAGGTGTTGTTGGATAGGTTTGCAAGATAATAAAGAGCGTGTATAGAAAAAGTAGGGGCTGTTTAGATGAAGAAACAACTAAGTTAGTTTTAGTAGAGAGCTTGTTGTCACACAAGAAAGTTATTTATCCCTAGGCAATCGATAACTAGACCGGTAATCATTATTGCAATTTTATTTGAGTGAGAGGCATAAGCTAACACACTTTCTCTTCTTGGATCATATGCACTTATGATTGGAACTCTAGCAAGCATCCACAACTACTAAAGATCATTAAGGTAAAACCCAACCATAGCATTGAAGTATCAAGTCCTCTTTATTCCCATACGCAAACAACCTAGTTACTCGGGTCTGTGCTTCTGTCACTCACGCCACCCACCATAAGCAAATCATGAACATATTGCAAACCCTACAGCGGGGATCCCTCACGCTTGCGCGACACGGAGAGCACCATAGGACAGCACCAATAATAAAACATGCAACTCAAACCAATCACGATCATCAATTAACCCATAGTTCAAAACGGATCTACTCAAACATCATAGGATAGCCATACATCATTGGGAAATAATATATAGCGTTGAGCACCATGTTTAAGTAGAGATTACAGCGGGTAAAAGAGGGGTTACACCGATGCATAGAGGGGGGAAGAGTTGGTGATGACGACGGTAAAGTTGTTGGTGTAGATCGTTGTCACGATGATGGCTCCGGCGGCGTTCCAGTGCCACCGGGAGAGAGGGGGAGGGAGCCCCCCTTCTTCTTCTTCCTTGACCTTCTCCCTAGATGGGAGAAGGGTTTTCCTTTTGGTCCTTGGTCTCCATGGCATGGGAGGGGCGATAGCCCCTCCGAGATTGGATCTGTCTCTCTGTCTCTCTCTGTTTCTGCGCTCCCAGATCTGGCCTTTCACCGTTTCTTATATTCCTGGAGATCCGTAACTCCGATTGGATTGAAATTTGAACACGATTTTTATATGGATATTAGCCCGAAAGAAGGGCACCAACCGCCTTACGGGGTGTCCACGAGGGTCAGGGGCACCCCCCTGCCTCGTGGCCCCCTCGGGCATCGTCTCACGTTGATTCCACTTCCCAAAATTCACATATATTCCAAAAAAATCTCCGTCAGTTTTTATCCCATTTGGACTGCGTTTGATATGGATTTTCTGCGGAAAAAAACATGCAAAAAACAGGAACTAGCACTGGGCACTGGATCAATAGGTTAGTCCCAAAAATAGTATAAAAAGTTGCCAAAAGTATATGAAAGTTGTAGAATATTGGCATGGAACAATAAAAAATTATAGATACGACGGAGACGTATCAGCATCCCCAAGCTTAATTCCTGCTCGTCCTCGAGTAGGTAAATGATAAAAAAGATAATTTTTGATGCGGAATACTACCTAGCATAATCTTGATTATGTAATCTAATCATGGCATGAATATTAAGACACGAGTGATTCAAAGCAATAGTCTATCATTTGACATTAAGACAATAATACTTCAAGCATACTAATAAAGCAATCATGTCTTTTCAAAATAACATGGCCAAAGAAAGTTATCCCTACAAAATCATATGGTCTGGCTATACTCCATCTTCACCACACAAAATATTCAAATCATGCACAACCCCGATGACAAGCCAAGCAATTGTTTCATACTTTTGACGTTCTCAAACCATTTCAACTTTCACGCAATACATGAGCATGAGCTATGGACATAGAACTATGGGTGGAATAGAATATGATGGTGGAGGTTGTGTGGAGAAGACAAAAAGGAGAAAGTCCTACATCGACGCGGCTAGTCAACGGGCTATGGGGATGCCCATCAATTGATGTCAATGTGAGGAGTAGGGATTGCCATGCAACGGATGCACTAAGAGCTATAAGTGTATGAAAGCTCAAACTGGAAACTAAGTGGGCGTGCATCCAACTTGCTTGCTCATGAAGACCTTGGGCATTTGAGGAAGCCCATCATCGGAATATACAAGCCAAGTTCTATAATGAAAATCCCCACTAGTATATTGAAGTGATAACTCAAGAGACTCTCTATATGAAGAACATGGTGCTACTCTGAAGCACAAGTTTGGTAAAAGGATAGTAACATTGCCCCTTCTCTCTTTTTCTCTCTTTTTTTGGTGGGCTTCTTTGGCCTCTCTTTTTTATTTGGGCTTCTTTGGCCTCTCTTTTTTTAAGTCTGGAGTCCCATCCCGACTTGTGGGGGAATCATAGTCTCCATCATCCTTTCCTCACTGGGGCAATGCTCTAATGATGATGATCATCACACTTTTATTTTTTTACAACTCAATATTACAACTCGATGTCTAGAACAAAGCTATGACTCTATATGAATGCCTCTGGCAGTGTATCGGGATGTGCAATGATCTAGCGTAGCAAAGATATCAAAAAAGGACAAGCCATGAAAACATCATGCTAGCTATCTTACGATCATGCAAAGCAATATGGCAATGAATGCTCAAGTCATGTATATGATGATGGAAGTTGCATGGCAATATATCTCGGAATGGCTATGGAAATGCCATAATAGGTAGATATGGTGGCTGTTTTGAGGAAGATATAAGGAGGCTTATGTGTGATAGAGCGTATCGTATCGTTGGGTTTGGATGCACCGGTGAAGTTTGCACCAACTCTCGAGGTGAGAAAGGGCAATGCACGGTACCGAAGAGGCTAGCAATGATGGAAGGGCGAGAGTGCGTATAATCCATGGACTCAACATTAGTCATAAAGAACTCACATAATTATTGCAAAAATCTATTAGCCATCGAAACAAAGTACTACGTGCATGCTCCTAGGGGGTTAGATTGGTCGGAAAAGACCATCGCTCGTCCCCGACCGCCACTCATAAGGAAGACAATCAATAAATAAATCATGCTCCGACTTCATCACATAACGGTTCACCATACGTGCATGCTACGGGAATCACAAACTTCAACACAAGTATTTCTACAATCCACAACTACCCACTAGCATGACTCTAATATCACCATCTTTATATCGCAAAACTATTGCAAGGAATCAAACATATCATATTCAGTGATCTACAAGTTTTATGTAGGATTTTATGACTAACCATGTGAATGACCAGTTCCTGTCATCTCTCTAAATAGACATAAGTGAAGCAAGAGAGTTTAATTCTTTCTAGAAAAGATATACCCGTGCTCTAACAAATATAAGTGAAGCAAAAGAGCATTCTACAAATGGCGGTTTTCTAAGTGAAGAGAAACAGGCAATCCAAACTTCAAATGATATAAGTGAAGCACATGAAGCATTCTATAAAGCCATACTCAAAAGATATAAGTGAAGTGCAATGAGGATTCTATAAATCAACCAAGGACTATCTCATACCAGCATGGTGCATAAAAGAAAAGTGAAAACTAAATGCAAAATACGCTCCAAGATTTGCACATATCACATGAACGTAACGAATCCGAAAACATGCCGATATTTGTTAAAGAAAGATGGGATGCCTTCCGGGGCATATCCAAGCTTAGAAGCTTGAGTGTCCTTGAATATTTACTTGGGGTGCCTTGGGCATCCCCAAGCTTGAGCTCTTGCCTCTCCTCTTTCTCCTCACATCGGGACCTCCTCGATCTTCGAACACTTCATCCACACAAAACTCAACAGAAAACTTGGTAAGATTCGTTAGTATAATAAAGCAAATCACTACTCTAAGTACTGTTGCAAACCAATTCATATTTTGTTTTTGCATTGTAGCTACAATAATATAACTTTTACATGGCTTAATCCATTGAAAGAAATTGATAGTTTCATCAAAACAAGCAAACTATGCATCAAAAACTGAATCTATCTTAAATAGGACAGTCTATAGTAATCTGAACATTCACCATACCTCCGGTACTCCAAAAATTCTGCAAAAATTAGGAAAAATAAAAAATTTGTATATAAATACAGTGCAAAAAGTTTCAGAACCATTTGATGTTCCAGTAAAAAATTTAAAACCGCGCACTACAGCCAAAGTTTCTGTCTTGCACCGCACATACCAACAAGCAATGTAAACATCCTAAAGGCAAATCTTGGCACATTATTCTTATTTTAAAAATTTATAAAAGCACACAACAGAAATAATTGACTCTTTAAAACTTCCGAGTTGTCTCCCTGGCAGTGCTTTCTTTAAAGCCATTAAGCTAGGCATATAGTGCTCAAGTAATGGATCCACCCGGATCCCAAGGTATATCAAAGCCAATTTTAATTAACAATGATTTGTGATTTAGTAGTGAGCACAAAGTAACATATATCATGCAACAACGAAGTCTAACTCTCTTCCTATGCATCGGCATGTCATAAAAGAACAATTCATGCACACATAGTAAATGCCAATGCATAGTATAAACAGTTTCTTGCAATTTTATCATATTGGAAACATGGAGAGGCGGAGATGTAGTTCCTCTCTCATAATAATTGCAAGTAGGAGCAGCAAGCACATGCATATTATATCTATCAAAACCATCATATGTAATAGTAAAACGCAACCCGTCAATATAATCCTTAATAAGGGCAAACTTCTCCGATATAGTGTAGTCGGGAGAATTCAAAAATATAATAGGACTATCATGCATGGGTGCAATAGCAACAATTTCATGTTTAACACAAGGAACTATAGCAAGTTCATCTCCATAAGCATAATTCATATTGACATCTTGGACACAAGCATAGCAAGCATCATCAAAAAGGGATATTTCAAAAGAATCAACGGGATCATAACAATCATCATAGCAATCATCCTTCGGTAAGCACGAAGGGAAATTAAACAATGTATGAGTTGAAGAGTTACTCTCATTAGAAGGTGGGAACGGGTGATCAATCCGCTCTTCCTCCTTTTGTTCTTCACTCTCCTCCTCATCTTTTTCATCCAATGAGCTCACAATGTCATTAATTTCTTCTTCCATAGACTCCTGCAAAATATTAGTATCTTCTTGGACAGCGGAGGAGTCCTCAATATATGGTTTAATATAAGGATTAGAAGCATAATTATCATAGCAATATTTAAGTATGGCCAAATTTTTAGATTTGTAGAGAGTAGTATCACACTCTTCAATAAAAAGAAGCAATTTCACAAGTACCCCTGAAAGCAACAAATTCTTCAATTTGTTGAACATTATAGTAATTATGAACACCCTTAGTATACGAAGATACGATTCCATTATCACTAAACCCACATTGGTAAGGAAGGTGCTTCTTAGGGTCTTTAGAACAACAAGTACAATCATATATTTCACATAAATTCCAAGCATAACACTTCAAACGATGAATTTGATCCAGTAAAAGTTTCCCCTTTTCAGATATGCGGTGTCACACATAACAAGCATGCTCATCTAAAGATTTGCCCTCAACTAAGCTAGTCGGGGTTTCAGCCCGAGCACATAGGGATCGAAGATGATCCAAGTAAAAAGCTTCAGCAGTGTGATAGATTTTGAGTGGTTCTTCAACCATTGGTGTAGTAGGTACAACTAATTTTTTGGTATTTTGCGTTTCCTACCCATAACTAAAGATAGAAAACAAGAGCACAAAATAAAAACTACTTAGTGATAAAGCAAACGAGCACACACGAGAGTATTCACCCCACGCTATAACTCCCTGGCAACGGCGCCAGAAAAAGGTCTTGATAACCCACAAGTATAGGGGATCAATTGTAGCCTCTTTCGATAAGTAAGAGTGTCGAACCCAACGAGGAGCTAAAGTTAGAACAAATATTCCCTCAAGTTCTATCGACCACCTATACAACTCTACGCATGCTTAAAGTTCGCTTTACCTAGAACAAGTATGAAACTAGAAGTACTTTGTAGGTGTTGTTGTATAGGTTTGCAAGATAATAAAGAGCGTGTAAATAAAAAGTAGAGGCTATTTAGATGAAGACACAACTAAGTTAGTTTTAGTAGAGAGCTTGTTGTCACACAAGAAAGTTATTTGTCCCTAGGCAATCGATAACTAGACCGGTAATCATTATTGCAATTTTTTTTTGAGGGAGAGGCATAAGCTAACACACTTTCTCTTCTTGGGTCATATGCACTTATGATTGGAACTCTAGCAATCATCCGCAACTACTAAAGATCATTAAGGTAAAACCCAACCATAGCATTAAAGTATCAAGTCCTCTTTATTCCCATACGCAAACAACCTACTTACTCGGGTCTGTGCTTCTGACACTCACGCCACCCACCATAAGCAAATCATGAACATATTGCAAACCCTACAATGGGGATCCCTCACGCTTGCGCGACATGAAGAGCACCATAGGACAACACCAATAATAGAACATGCAACTCAAACCAATCACGATCATCAATTAACCCATAGGACAAAACAGATCTACTCAAACATCATAGGATAGCCATACATCATTGGGAAATAATATATAGCGTTGAGCACCATGTTTAAGTAGAGATTACAACGGGTAAAAGAGGAGTTACACCTCTGCATAGAGGGGGGAAGAGTTGGTGATGACGGCGGTGAAGTTGTTGGTGTAGATCGTTGTCGTGATGATGGCCCCGGCGGCGTTCCGGCGCCACCGGGAGAGAGGGGGAGAGAGCCCCCCTTCTTATTCTTCTTCTTCCTTGACCTTCTCCCTAGATGGGAGAAGGGTTTACCTTCTGGTCCTTGGTCTCCATGGCATGGGAGGGGCAAGATCCCCTCCGAGATTGGATTTGTCTCTCTGTCTCTCTCTGTTTTTGCGCTCGCAGATCTGGCCTTTCACCGTTTCTTATATTCCCGGAGATCTGTAACTCCAATTAGATTGAAATTTGAACATGATTTTAATCTGGATATTAGCTTTCTTGCAGCGAAAGAAGGGCACCAACCGCCTTACGGGGTGTCCACGAGGGTCAGGGGCGCGCCCCCTGCCTTGTGGCCCCCTCGAGCATCGTCTCGCGTTGATTCCACTTCCCAAAATTCACATATATTCCAAAAAAATATCCATCAGTTTTTATCCCGTTTGGACTCCGTTTGATATGGATTTTCTGCAAAACAAAAAACATGCAACAAACAGGAACTGGCACTGGATCAATAGGTTAGTCCCAAAAATAGTATAAAAAGTTGCCAAAAGTATATGAAAGTTGTATAATATTGGCATGGAATAATCAAAAATTATAGATACGACGGATACGTATCACTTGGTTCGATAACCTTGGTTTCACATCTGAGGGAAATACCTACCGCCATTGTGCTGCATCATCCATTCCTCTTTGGGGAAATACCGACGTAGCTTCAAGCGACATCAAAAGGAATTTTTGGCGCCGTTGCCGGGGAGGATCTTCAACATATACCAGGTTCCTAATCACAAATCTCATCTCCTCGCAATTTACATTATTTCCGATTTGTCTCTACCTAGCCTATACTAAACAGTTTAGGATAAGCAGGTAGGTAACAACAGCAGGTTACAATAAACAGGCTATGCAGCAGAAATAGGATAATAGTAGTAGCAACAGATTCTAATGCAAGCATAAGAGAGAAGGGAATGGGTGATATCGGAATGCTCAAGGGGGGTTTGCTTGCCTGGAAGCTCTGTTGAAAAGGAAGAAGTGTCGCTGTCGACGTAGTCAATCACCGGGGCATCATCGACCTTGGGGTCTACCGGAGAGAAGAGGGGGGAAAACAATAAATATAAAACAAACATAGCATCATAAAGCATAACATGGTAATACGTCGTGTCGGGTGTGACCTAACGTATGCCTACGTGAATAGGTGAAGGGGGAATTCAACCGGGAATGTTTTCCCGATTCTGGACATGTGTCAGACAGATGACCGGAGGGGGAATGTTCCATGTTCAGATTGTTAGAGGTATCTGACTGGTGTGTGGGTAGCGTATTTGGGTTCGTCTCATTTTTCTGAGCAACTTTCATGTAGAAAACATTTTCATCCGAGTTACAGTTTATTTTATATTAATTTTCAAAGTTTTAAACATTTTTGGATTATCTTTAATTCAGAAGTTAAATAGTAAACAACTATTTACACCCACTATGAGCTAGCCACAGTGGATGACAGGTGTCGGTGTCAAAACCGACAGATCTCGGGGTAGGCGGTCTCGAGCTATGGATTCTCGGATCAATGGTAATAGGAACGAAGGAGACTATGTTTTACCCAGGTTTGGGCCCTCTTGATGGAGGTAAAACCCTACGTCCTGCTCTTGTTTATATTGATGAAGTATCAAGTAGAGTTGATCTACCTCGAGATCATATGCTACAGTCTAAGCCCTAGAGGTATGATGAATAATGTAATAATGATCTATCGACTAGCCTAGCCTTGGCTTATATAATGCACCGGAGGCCTAGGATAACAAGAGTCCTAGTCGAATACGTTGGTGGAGAGGAGTCCTTGTCTTGATCATCAAGCCTTGTGGAATCTTCCTCGTGTGCGGCATGGGCTGCCCGAAGTGGCCCATGAGTGAACCGCCATGGGTGTCCTCAGCCCGATCCATCCGGTCGGGAGACGACGTGGTGAGTACCCCTAGTCCAGGACACCGTCAGTAGCCCCCCTGAACCAATCTTCAAGTTGGGCACGCTCCTCGATTCTTCCAAACTGTTCTTCATCTTTGGTCGTTGGTCTTGAAAAGTGGTTCAACAAATCTTCTTATCTTTGATCTTGAGGATCGCCGAAGTAAATCCGAAGAGTTTACACGTTGGGTATCCGAGGAGCCCCTTTAAGTTATCGGCCGTTATCTATGCCTTGTTATTTTTATGCCCACCTCGGGTTTGAAGTATTTCTCGTGCGGTGGTGTCCTCTCGCGTCCGAGCTCCAACGCCAGACTGCACTGGAGGTATCATTTGCAGCTGAGCACCAACGCCGGACCACTTCCGATCTCCAACGCTGGAATGTATCCGAGCTCCAACGCCGGACTATATCCGAGGTGTCATAGATTACCTTGGTCTTGAAAAGGTTAAAAGGGTTCAAACAAGCTTAATGCCAGAGATGCCCTCTATGGAGCCAACCACTTGCAACCGAGCTTTATGCCGGACTGCTTCTGAGGTATCTTTTGCAGTCAAGCACCAACGTCAGACTGTATCCGAGGTGGTGCACCACCCCGGCCATGGGCTGATTGTTATGAACTCGATTTCGAATTATGCAATGTATTCTCTGCCAAGATGTATAGCCAGTAGCCCTCAAGGTGCATGTTGGCCTAATATCCGGGATGCACCTGAAGGATAAAATCAAACCGCTGACTCTAGTGGCCCCTGAGACTCGGGTCGATTGGTAAAATCAGCCTAAGGATCAATTCCCAGCTCAGCAACATACTTAGGAACGCGGTGTAATATATTAGAGGAAATAGTGATCGGCGATCGGGCCCCTGAGAGAGGGTTTTGAGAAGTTGCCATAATATATTAGCTTGATGCCGGATAAGTCCCAGATGGTACCTATTGTTGTCTGAAGACGTGTGTCGGTGTCAAAACCGGCGGATCTCGGGTAGGGGGTCCCGAACTATGCGTCTAGTCCAGATGGTAACATGAGGCAGGGGACACAATGTTTTACCCAGGTTCGGGCCCTCTCGATGGAGGTAAAACCCTACGTCCTGCTTGATTAATATTGATGATGTGGGTAGTACAAGAGTAGATCTACCACGAGATCAGAGAGGCTAAACCCTAGAAGCTAGCCTTTGGTTTGATTGTATGTTGTCATTGATGTTGTCCTATGGACCAAAACCCTCCGGTTTATATAGACACCAGAGAGGGTTAGGGTTACACAAGGTCGGTTACAAGGGAGGAGATATCCATATTCGTATTGCCTAGCTTGCCTTCCACGCCAAGTAGAGTCCCATCCGGACACGAGACGAAGTCTTCAATCTTGTATCTTCATAGTCCAACAGTCCGGCCAAAGGATATAGTCCGGCTATCCGGAGGCCCCCTAATCTAGGACTCCCACAGTAGCCCCTGAACCAGGCTTTCAATGACGATGAGTCCGGCGCGCAGTATTGTCTTCGGCATTGCAAGGCGGGTTCCTTCTCCGAATACACCACGGAAGAATTTTGAATATAAGGATAGTGTCCGACCCTGCAAAAACAAATTCCACATACCACCGTAGAGAGAATAATATTTCCACAAATCTTTAATCTGCTGACACGTTTTGGCAACATGACATCATGCCATGGCCCGATGCTTATTCGAACTGTTTCCTTTAACTAGCCCCGCACACAACGCGAGGCAGTTTTTTGACACGTCTTGTCAAGGCAGAGATCGTGTCCCCTGATTACGGGATCCTCATCAATACGGGTGTGGGTAACCCAACCGTGTCTAGGACTCCTAGATTATAGGCAAGTCCAAACGGTTTCGGAGAGGATGCTTGATATTCACCCTCTTTATAAAGGGACAAGGCTTTTACTTTTTCCCTCATGTGCTGAATCTAATCCTTCCCCTGCCCTGAGTTCTAACACCTAAAGCCCAGGTCAGGTGCTCCGAACTTTCAATCATGTCTGGATCTAGCCTTCAAGGTCGTGGATGCCTTCCTCCGTCACGGAAGAAGACATCAAGAAGTTGAGGGAGGCCAGATACCTGACCGCTGAGGTTTCGCATCGGCTGCCTGTCCGAGGGCAGGTCGTCCCTACTCCTGAACCCAACAAAGACGTTGTGTTCATCTCCCACTTCCTCCGAGGCCTAGGCCTTACTATGGATCCCTTCGTTTGAGGCTTGATGTTCTATTACGGGCTATATTTCCACAATCTAGCCCTGGACTCCTTTCTCCACATCTTGTCATTTATTGTCGTGTGTGAGGCCTTCCTCCGCATTACCCCTCACTTCGGCCTGTGGCTCAAGACCTTCGAAGTGAAGCCGAAGATGATCGAGGGGCAACATGCGGCGTGCGGAGGCGCGTCAATAAGCAAGATGGACGGAGCTCCGTGGCCGAAGGGTTTCTTTCCAGAGGTGTCCGGATTATGGCAACAGGAGTGGTTTTACATCACGGCTCCCAGAAGTGCCAAGTGGACGGTCGCCCCCGCTTTCCGCTCGGGCCCCCCACCAAAACTAATGTCATGGATCAGTAGAGGTCTGAGCTGGGGTCCAGCCAAGGATGTGCCTATACTGCAAAGCCGTATTTAAGACCTCTTCGAGGGAGATTTTAATTTGATTGTGGTAATACAAGTTATGCTAGTTCGTCGAGTCCAGCCTTGCAAATGCCGGCCCCTTCGCTTGTGGGAGTTCAACCTAGAAGGACCGCGGGCCATTCAGAATTTCCTCGGCCTGACGCACGAGGAAATGTACCAGTCATTCTTCGTACCTCAGATAGTGTCCGGATACCACCGAGGATGTGGGCCTGAGCAGCAACCGCGCCGCCGAACAAGTAAGTAATCCTCTAGCCGAACACACCGTCTTTTCTTTATGACGTCATTTTTGAGAGATTGCTCTTTGACCATGACTGGCTAACAAAGGCGAAGATGATCCGGTGTTTGGCCCCCCTCCCTGAGGGCTTGGAAAATCCGGTGCTGGAAAAGATGCTCAAGCTCGCACCTTGCCCGGAGCCCTCGAGGGAAGATACGGGGGGGGGGGATAATATGGGCGGAAGCGGGCCCCTGTCGCTGCTAGTTCCAACCGAGGGAACAAGCGCCTCCGTGAAGGAGGAAAACCAAGGAGAAGAATCTGACCTTCTCTCGCTTCGGGGAAGGAAGAGGACTGCCTCGGACGATCCGAAAACCGAGGCTTCCAAACGGGAGAAGAAATCCCCACTAGAGGGTCCTGCCTTGGAGGGTGCTTTTACCGCACAAAGTCCGTGCGAGGGTCAGCCCTCCAGCGAGCTGTAAGTAGTTAGAAAGAACTTCAATAGTGAAGGTATGTTACCTTTCCTCTGAGGAAAATAACCGAAGCGTTTATCTTGCAGTTCGGATCTTAGCTCTTCTCAGCAGAGCTCATCTTCGGGGGATCTTCTTCCGGAGATGATGGAGAGCGAAACGCCTCCTCCGGACTCCCCTGCTCAAGAAGAGGGCGACCTTGAAGTGTCGTCACGGAGGGCCTCTCCAGATTTGGTGAGGCCAGAATATAATCCTACAGCCACCCGAAGTCCTCAGCATCCGGCTCATGAAGAGAGCGAACAGAAGAGTCCGACACCGTCCGTTATGCGGTCGGACATACTGAGGGAGCTGTTGGGGCAGCAACCATCTCAGAGGAACATCGTACGTTAATGGGTACTGTGATGGCAGGAGTTTCGTCCGCCGAAAGCGGATTGCATGAAGCTTTTATGAGTCTACTGACGGGTTTTGAGGTACGTGAAATGATATACTTTTTGATAGTACCGCACATGTGAAGTGTGCCTTGTGTAGATAGTAGCCCCTGAGACTCTGGTTGTCGTCGAAAACGGCGGCGAACAGAGGATCGTAGTCCCAGGCAATAACTATACCGCTTTAATGTGCAGGTAATGGGAGCTCCAGTGGCTAGCCGGACTCATGAGTTTGCCGAGCTAAAGCGGCAACTAGATGCGGCGGACCCGACATCGAGCTTGTTAATAGGCGGCTTGACGAGTCACAAGGTAAGTGATGTTTTCCTGGTGAATGTCACATATAAGAGCAGCATAATGCTAGTATCTTTAATATGTTGTGACTGCAGACAGAGATGCCACCGTGGAGACCCTTCGGGCGGAACTTGCCCGAGCCAAGGAACAAGCGAGGGTTAGTAATGTGGCTGCTTTGAAGGCAGCCGAAGATTTAAGAGCTGAGAAGGCTGCCCATTGCGAAAGTAAAGAAAAAATGGCCAAGATGGTTGTGGAATTAAAAGGCACTGCCGACCGTTGCCAATTCCTTGAAGAAGAGAACCGAGTGAAGGCAGCGGACCTTGAGAAGGCCACGATGGCGACCAAAGACACTCGCTTCGCTATGAGGGCGAAGAAGGAGGAGCTGCGCGAAGCCGGGGATATTGCGGCTGGGAAGCCCTTTCTCCTGCAGAGGAAGTTCGGAGATCCGTTTTATGCCCCTCTGGATCGGCTGTGGAGTTCGGAAGACGCGTATATGGACTTGGCAGCAAGCGCTGCCGACGCAGTCGAGTACTTCCAAGATCAGTCAAATCATGAAGTGGACAAGTTATTCTGGTCGCAATTTAACATTCTAGAGCGTCCGCTTCCCCTGACAGATCAGCTAGCCGGATGGGCCGAACTTAATAGGTTGTCCGGACTCGCCATGAGGTTCGTTGTGGATCAGCTGTGGCCGGAAAAGCCGAAGCCGAACAACTATTTCAGCCTAGTGGAGCAGTTCCTTGGTGCGGTGCCGCGCATCAATGCTTTGAAGAGGTCGGCGTGCATAGAAGGCTCGCGGATGGCCCTTGCCCGTGTTAAAGCATACTGGGCGGAGATGGATGCTACCGCTATTGCGGCGCAGGGTTCGGCCATAGGCCGAGTGGCTGCCGAGCACTATTTCGAAGAGGTTCTTGAGGGTGCTCGTTTGATAGAGTCCCAGTGCTCGAAGAATATTATGTTTGAGTGACATGTATTCCCATTGTAAACACAATGTTTTTTATGAAATTTATTAAGGCTATGTTTATACTTTTGCCTGAAAGTAATATGATGCCTCCTATGCAGCCGTTTATGTATACATGCATATAACCTGAAAGATTGCAGTCGTCGGCTTCAGCCCCCATGCATATAATGCGGGGGTGTTCGCAGAAGACGCGTGTTCACTCTTAACCCAACGTCTTGGTCCTATTAAGGAGGTGATAGCGCAGCGAACGAGGCAACCGGACTATAATGCTTTAACACTTTCACTTAGCCATAGGAGTTTGACGGTGGGACTACTATATAGCCCCTGTTGGCTCCGCACTCTCCCGAATTCGGGGTGCGTTCGTGCCTGGCCGGGAAACGGCCCTTCATTAAGGCGGAGGAATACTAACATTCCGATAGGTCATCGAGTGGTTGACCAGTCTCATGCTATATCATGACAGTTAGTTTTTGACTTTCTCTACTGAGGTGCTCGTCCGGATGACCTAGGGCACAATCGCAGTAGTTCTCCTAGTGCTACCTTAGCCGATAGAGTGGAACGTAAGGTACCAAAACATAGGAGCCGGCAAACCCAACATTTGACCAAAGACAGGATTCGGAGCTGATGCATATAAGGCCAAACTCGCGACGCCGAACACTCCCTAAGTTATTCGGTCTTTATGGTGTAAACCGGGCCTGAATAGTGCCCTTTGTAAGAATCCCCTTGTGTCCAGGTACGTGCATTATTCTGACGTGGCCACATGCCAAGACGTCAGCATCCTTCTCAATTGCGCTGAGAGTTCGAGGGATGTGTATCAACAAGAGACAGTAAAAAAGGTTTACGCAGGGTCTTAATCTAAAAAGAATCCTTGGAGCGGGTCCCTGCTGCACGTCTGCGCCTATGTCTCTGTTGTGCCGTATCCTGGACGGGTGTAGCACGATGATCATCTGTAAAAGAGAGGAACTTAAGTGAAAAAGTTGTCATGCAAAAAGGTAGTTTTTTAAAGAAACCATGTATAATTAAGAATGAGTAAAAATTGCCACTTGTCTGCGCGCGTTGAGCCCCTTGTATTTATAATAGGGGTGTGGCCCTCAATCCGGTACAAATTACATATAGCAGCGCCGGACTCGTCTAACCGCGTCCATGGTCCTGACGACCTATCAAATGCTGTAGTTGGTGAGGCCGTTTTTAGTGTGCGGCTGCCAAGGCAGTCACATTCTCTTCGGCGTGCAAAGATCGCTCAATATTTTTGCTCACTGTAATGATGCCACGTGGACCGGGCATCTTGAGCGTGAGGGAAGCGTAATGCGGTATTGCATTAAAGCGAGCAAAAGCTTCGCGTCCAAGTAGTGCTTGATAACCACTTTGGAACGGAGCGATGTGGAAGGTTAAATGTTCGCTACGGAATTTATCGGGGAAGCCGAATACAACCTTTAGTAGCAGGGAGCCCATGCAGTGAGCCCCTGGGCCTGGCGTTACTCCTTTAAAGGTAGTGTCGCTATGGCGGATTTTCGTTGGGTCTATCACCATTTTGCGGATTGTATCCTGATATATCAGGTTTAAACTGTTGCCACCGTCCATCAGGACTCGTGTAAAGTGGTATCCGTCAATAATTGGGTCTAGTACCAGGGCAGCCCATCCTGCCCGCTGGATACTTGCTGAGTAATCATGATGGTCGAAAGTGATCGGTTGAAACGACCAGTGGCAGGGCTCGATGGTGATAGGCCCTTGGGCATATTTATCTGGGAGTGCCACTTTGTTTCTCCCCTTGATCACGTGTAACATGTTTACTGTTTTGACTTCTGGTGGAAACTTCTTTTGTTCCCCAGTGTCGTGCTTGAGAGGCTCATCCTCGTCTTCGCTTGGTGTATCCTCCCCCTTGTGTACGGCGTTGAGTTTGCCGGACTGCTTGAAGACCCAACATTCTCTGTGGGTATGATTAGCGGGTTTACCGGGGGTGCTATGGATCTGACATACTTGGTCCAGAATTTTGTTTAGGCTAGACAGTTCATCTCTGGCGGCTTTACCGGGGGCGGCTTTTTCTGACTTGGCCGAGAGCTTTTGAATCCGGCGTTTACTGCCGTGCTCTTCGTGATGTCTTCCTTATTCTGGCGTTTGTTATTGTTGTTGCGCCGTGATTTCCCATTTCCATCTCTAGCTTCGGATGTACTAGGGTCGCTGGTGTTGAATCCGGCGTTTACCTCCATGCTCTTCGGGCTGTCTTCTTTATTCCGGTGCTTGGCTTCCCGTTTCCGTCCCTGACTTTGGATGTACTTGGGTCACTGGTGCTGCATTGGGCTAACCAGTTGTCCTCGCCCGCGCAAAAGCGGGTCATGAGGCTTGTTAATGCTGCCATTGTTCTCGGCTTTTCTTGGCCGAGGTGTCTAGCAAGCCATTCGTCATGGATGCTATGCTTAAAGGCTGCCAAGGCTTCGGCGTCCGGACAGTCGACAATTTGGTTCTTTTTAGTAAGAAACCTATTCCAGAGCTTTCGGGCTGACTCTCCGGGCTGTTGAGTTATATGACTCAAATCGTCCGCGTCCGGAGGTCGGACATAAGTCCCTTGAAAATTTGTCAGGAAAGCGTCTTCGAGCTCTTCCCAGCTTCCGATGGAGTTTTCGGGGAGGCTTTTAAGCCAGTGCCGAGCTGGCCCTTTGAGCTTAAGGGGTAAGTATTTAATGGCGTGGAGATCATCTCCTCGAGCCATATGGATATGGAGGATATAGTCCTCAATCCAGACCCCAGGGTCTGTTGTTCCGTCATATGCCTCTATGTTTACGGGTTTGAATCCTTCTGGAAATTCATGGTCCAGCACCTCATCGGTGAAACATAGGGGGTGTGCGGCGCCCCTGTATCTGGGCATGCCGCGTTGTTCAGATGTTTGTTGTGTTGCATCGTATGCTAGAGAGCGCTTGCGTGGTCCATAGATGGATTTGGTTGCGCCGTCCTTTTGATGCGAGCCCTCACGTGGATCGCGTATTGGCTTATATGTGGCATTGTTTGCCGCTCTATGTTGGCCGTGAGGTCGTCTATCCAGCCAGGTGGACGTTTTGATTTTTGGTTGCGGGGGATCTAAGGCCTCCTCTTCGAATTCGGGTAGTAACTTCCGCTTTGGGTAACTCTTGGTGGGGCGATTGTCGCCGTACTTTGCTGCTGCGTTGAGTACTTTGCTCCATCTGATTTGGAGTGTATCTTGCGCAGCCTTGAGCCTTTGCTTATGCCTTTTTAGACTCCTCGCAGTGGCAACAAGCCTTTGATGGGCATTTTGTTGCTCCGGGTGTCTGTCCGGTGTTATGTCCTCTGGACTATTATCTTTGACAGAGTTGGTTTGTTTGGTTTGATTCTCCGCGTTGCCGTGGTCCAGCGGTGGTTCATCCTGCTCTAACGCTGGGCCTGTATGATCGTTATTTCTGTCGAGGCGGTGTTTGGGGTGGCGCTTACGCCGCTGCTTTGACTGCTTATCGAGGGGACAACCCTTCGTTGCGTCCTTCCGTTCCTCGTCGCCATTTTCCTTTGGTGTGTCCACCATGTATACGTCATGTGATGAGGTGGACGTCCAGTGCCTTGTAGCCAGTGGTTCCTCTTCGTCTCCCGCATCGTCATCCATACCGTCGATGTCTTCGGAGTCAAAGTCGAGCACGTCGGTTAAGTCGTCGATAGTGGCTACTAAATGGGTGGTGGGTGGGTCGCGAATTTCTTCCTCGTCCGTACCCTAGTCCTGCCGGACATAGTTCGGCCAGGACTCTCCTGACAAGGAGAGAGACTTAAATGAATTCAGTATGTCGCTGAAGGGTGAGTGCTGAAAGATATCCGTGGAGGTAAACTCCATGATCGGCACCCGACCGGATTCGATAGGAACAGGCGCAAGCGGTTCGTAGTCCGTGGCCGGAGAAGTATCCGGCGGTTTAACAACATGGCTCTTGTGAAGGGTAAGGTCGATATTCGGCTTGATCGCCGCTGAGGATACGGCCTTCGTGACAGGGTCTATCCGCCCGTCCATGGGTGGCGCAACCGGCTCCGAATTGAGGCTCGGAGCGGCTGCCGGTGCGATCACCTGAATACGGTTTGATGGTAGAGCTAAATCATACTCACCGTGACCGTGTGGGGCACAAAGCAAGGGCTCGAATCCATCGAAGATCAAGTCTCCGCGGATATCGGCCATGTAATTTAAGCTTCCAAACCTGACCTGACGGCCAGGGGCGTAACTTTCGATCTGCTCCAGATGGCCAAGCGAGTTGGCCCGCAGTGCGAAGCCACCGAACCCGAAGGTCTGTCCGGGGAGGAAAGTCTCACCATGGACTATATCGCTATCGATGATAGTAGGAGCCATCAAGCCTAACGGTGACGACACAGAGGAACTCTCAACGAAAGCACCAATGTCGGTGTCAAAACCGGCGGATCTCGGGTAGGGGGTCCCGAACTGTGCGTCTAGGCCGGATGGTAACAGGAGGTAGGGGACACAATGTTTTACCCAGGTTCGGGCCCTCTCGATGGAGGTAAAACCCTACGTCCTGCTTGATTAATATTGATGATATGGGTAGTACAAGAGTAGATCTACCACGAGATCAGAGAGGCTAAACCCTAGAAGCTAGCCTTTGGTTTGATTGTATGTTGTCATTGATGTTGTCCTACGGACCAAAACCCTCCGGTTTATATAGACACCGGAGAGGGTTAGGGTTACACAAGGTCGGTTACAAGGGAGGAGATATCCATATTCGTATTGCCTAGCTTGCCTTCCACGCCAAGTAGAGTCACATCCGGACACGAGACGAAGTCTCCAATCTTGTATCTTCATAGTCCAACAGTCCGACCAAAGGATATAGTCCGGCTGTCCGGAGACCCCCTAATCCAAGACTCCCACAACATGTTTGCGCATAGTCCGGTCCAGCCGAACATTGAGCACTTTGAGTTTTCTGCATTGAATAGGCAATGCAGTAGCCCCCAAGACACTGGTTGGGTGGCAACACCAGATCAGGGGATCGATGTGCCCCTTTAATATTAGTAAATGATAAGCCCAAAGACCAGTAGCCCTTGAGACTTAATGCGGGCACGAGTGGCCGAATTAAGGATCGATATCCAGAGTAAAATCACAAATTATGTGTAATGATTCTATGTATCCAAGTACTTTACATCATTAATGCTCGGATCCTCACTGTACAAAACTTTGTTGACCGACCATCAGCATCAACCTCCTCGGCCAGAAGCCGGGGAGTGTTTTTCCTACTTTATAAGACCATTATAAGGGCAAAGATTTATGGAAAACAAGGCAATCCGGCCATACGGTTTTATAAACAAAGGTACGTAGAGAGATATGAAAACATATTCCAAAGAAAATAATTGCGCTATCGGTTCCTTACTTTCGGTTGTCATGCTGATGATGATCATGAAACCCAACCTCCAATCAATGTGGGAGGAAAATATTGAGGATTTAGTTTGGGGAAAGTTCCCGAACTCTATGGTATTAATGAACCAAAATTTTCACTTTCGTCGTTGCCGACCAATTATATCCTTTAAGATCGCTAGCTTTTGGCTTCACCCAGTCTGAGGTACTAACTCGGATGACCCGGTAGTAATAATCACAGAGGTGCTCCCTTTACCGCCTAGCCGAACAATCCGGAACGTAGGGGTAAGCACAGGAGCCAGGCAACCCAGCTTGGCCAAAATCTTAAGTCAAATTGATGCATATTTATGGCTTTATAACAATGATTGCGGAAGGCAGCCCTCGTATATTAAATACAAACACCGATGATATGTTTATTTTGACTATGTTGTGATCGTTTATCAGTTGAAAGTGGCCCATCGTCGGCTTCCACCCCCTTGTAGATGCTACGCAGGGTGTTTTCGTGATAAAAAAACAACCCTTAGCCGACGTCTCGGTGCCCGAAGGCTGTTGTGTTAGCGGAAACGAGGCAATCAGATATGCGGGCTTTATAACTTTCACTTAGTCATAGGAGCTTAAAATTGGGAGGCCAGTAACTAGCCCCCGGTTAGTGTTCAGCGACAGTCGAGGTCAAGTCGTAAACACTTTGGCCAATGTTATGAACGCCGTCATTTAACATGGGGTGACCTCTATCGATCTTATAGTTTAATACAATCATCGGATCGCTGACCAGTTTACGCTTATTGTGACAGTCAGTTTTCTGCTTTCTCCACTAAGGCGCTTAACCATGCTAGCTGGAAGCACAATCGCAGTGGTTCTCCCTTTGCGCACCTAGCCGAACAAGGCGGAGCATAGGAGGCAAGCATAGGAGCCGGGCAACACAACTATTGACCGAAGACACAATTCGAAACTAATGCATATAAAGCAATATCCGAGAACATTTTGCCGAGGACTCCTCAGAGTACCTTGGCTTTGGTGGGTTCGGCTCAAGTCGCAACCCCCCATTGACATTGTCGATGCTTAAAAAGTGACGGCAATGTACTGCAGGATTTATGCTCGGACCCAACACCAAGGTGCAGGTCGGCAGGAAAAATGCCGAACTATGGATCGAAAAAGATTTCGTAAGCTGGATTATTATGGAGGGTACCTCGGTCAAGAGGATGTCCTGCCTCATAAAAGAAAGACACACAAATAGATCAAAAGTGCCATAAGCTTAAAAACCAAAAAACTTATGCGAAAACTTTACATCCGAACTAAATCAATTTTTTTGTGCCAATCCGAAAATTGGTCTTAAAATTAGTTTGTGCTTCCGTCGTGCTTTAACATGACACATCCGATCTCAAGACGTCGAGTGGGCCAGCCTTCGGCTTCAACCTCCTATCCCAAAGGCGGAGCACTTCTTGTTAGGGCAGTTTAGCGAACTAAACTCGAGCAGTCATTAGAGAGAAAATAGGCTATCCGGCTATTGACCACACACTTGCGTCGAAAAAGGAGTGATAGAAAAAGATTTTACAACGACTAGGAAGAAAACACATTTACTATAAAATGACTCATATAAATTTAAGAGCCCCCAGTTAACTTGGGTAAGAGAAAGTGTTTTTAACAAATAAGCGTATGTGAGCATGGTCAAACCGAACACAAATTAAAAATTTAAAACTTTGAGCATAAAAGCGGCTTAGCTGGTTAATGTGTTCGACATTGATGATGCAGTCCGAGCTTACAGCGGGATGAGGTCCTAGCCCCCAAGCCGGTCCCGACGTGGCAGAACGAAGAGCTCGACACTCCGAAGTGGCGACATAGCACGACCGATGCAGGCCGGTAGTGTGACGCTGAAGTACCCGACGTGGGTTAATGAAGTGATGACGAAGCCCCCGGTCCAGCCGAGGTGACGTGCTATGTCGATATGCCGAGGTGACAGCGCTGCCCAATCCAGATCATTTACCTATCAACAGAAGATAGTGCAAGCCGGAGATAATAGTAATAATAAAAAATTAAAAAAAGTTACATGATTAATAATTTATACAAAGTGAGTAATAAAAGAAATATGGCCCGTGCGCCGACCACCTGACGAGGTAGAATCGTCTTGATGATGCCGAAGTCCCCGAGGCAACCGAACATGTTTGTATGGCGATTCAATCAACAAGGTGATCATGCGAGCCGATTTATGCCAATTGGGATGACGGCGTTGGCTTGCCGAAGTGACCGCGTGACGCAGTCGAAGTCGATCACCTACACACATAAAGTAGTACGGTCCAAAAAGAATAATAATAATATATATATATATATAAAATCCTTGCATAATTTATTTTCACAAAAATAATTTATTTAAAGAGATCTGGCCTGGTGCCGAAGTCAATGTTGATGCAGGGCGTCGGCGTGATGCGGTGAAGGCGTGGCAAAGCCTAAATTCACAGGCCGGTCTGAGTTCCGAATTCGGCGTTCGCCAAACTGTATACGGAAACTGACTGAACCACCACGTGTCCGTCATTAATGCGGCCATCATTTGACAGACCTATGTACAGATGATGGAACAAACTAGAGTAATAATTCTCAGAAAAAATAAACCCAAGCAAAAAAATTACTAGGATTAATAGCACCTGGTTTATCTGTTGTAGCAATATGAAGAAAGATTACTCCTAAAATTGGGACTCGATCTGCACACCCATTGCCTAATGGGCGATGAAGCGACGACATGATGATGCTGGCAAAAGTTGGCTTGCCGAAGCAAAGCCCCCGGTCCAGCTAACGTGACGAAGCTGGTCGGTTGGTGACGCCGAAGTCTCCGGAGTAGGCTGATGAAGAGATGGCAAAGCCCCCAGTCTAGGCCGAGGTAACAGAACGGGTCGGTAAGGAGACGCTGCAGCTGCCATGTCAGCTGAGGTATTGAAGCAGTTCAGTGTGATGGACATCAGCTTGAAGAAGCAATAATGCGACCATGCCGACGCTGGTCATAACTTGTGACGCGATCAAAGCCAAATTGATGAAGTGACCGAGTGGCGATGTCGGCGCGCCTGACCCATGCAATCCGTGGGGCGATGGTGTTGGTGATAATTTAGTCTTCATGCTGCCGAACTCTTGTTCGGCTTGCCGAGCTGATGATCCGATAAGGTTGGACTGGGCTCGATGAAGCGACGATCTATCTAGTGCAGGTCGACAGACGTGGAATAAAGACTGGTTTGATATCGGCGTGACGGCCAAGATTACCTCCGAAAAGGAGAAAAACTTGTGAGCATGTGTTCGTAAACAAAACACAATACCCTACAAAGAGATTCTTCCAAAAAGGTTGTCCAATATCCCGTTCATGAAGAAAGATGAACTCGGGTCGGATTCGTATTCACGCAGAAAACATATTCGAAAAGTGATGCACTAATCGGAAGGTTCCCGGAGTTTGGACAGTCGGATCGAGCTGAAATTTTGAGAGGTGGTAGATATAGGAATTCCACAGCAGATCAACGGTTGGATCTTCCAAAAGACGGTTGAGCTAGATGCCGGACACCATGCTCCAAACTCATCCAGATTCCCATCCAGATTCGACAGGGCGCCGGTATATCGGAGATTGGTGGAGATTGCTCTGTCGGAACGCGCCAAAATTTTACAGTGTTGTTGTAGACTCAATTCTGCACAATTACACCAAAGGAATCGTCAAATCGATACTCGAGGAAGTTGTGGTAGCGGATACAAGTTCGCTATTTGGAAAAACAACACGGTCGCCCGAGGGCAATGTTGACGTTGAGCCCTCGAGCTCCATGGGTGATTCCTCCATGATCATGATAGAGATCGGAGTTGATATTGATGAAGGCCCTCGTCCGAACATGATGATTGGAGGCAGAGCACAGTCCTTGGTCAAGTCAAGGTGACCAGTCGAGCTGGCGACGAAGACGCCGATGTTGCAGTTGATCTGCAGGCGAGCCATTGATCTTTTACCGATCACAGAGCGGAACTCTCAATGAAAGCACCATTGCCGGTGTAAAAACTGGTAGATCTCAGGGTAGGGGGTCCTGAGCTGTGGATTCTCAGATCAATGGTAATAGGAACGAAGGAGACTATGTTTTACCCAGGTTCGGGCCCTCTTGATGGAGGTAAAACCCTGCGTCCTGCTCATGTTTATATTGATGAAGTATCAAGTACATAGTTGATCTACCTTGAGATCATGTGCTATGGTCTAAGCCCTAGAGGTATGATGAATAATGTCATAATGATCTATCGACTAGCCTGGCATTGGCTTATATAATGCACCGGAGGTCTAGGATAACAAGAGTCCTAGTCGAATACGTTGGTGGAGAGGAGTCCTTGTCTTGATCATCAAGCCTTGTGGAATCTTCCTCGTGTGCGGCATGGGCTGCCTGAAGTGGCCCATGAGTGAACTGCCATGGGGGTCCTCGGCCCGATCCAGCTGGTCGGGAGACAACGTGGTGAGTACCCCCTAGTCCAGGACACCGTCAATAGGTGGGGCCCAGGGGCCCTAGTTGACTTGGTCAAATAAACAGGTGGGGCCCCCTGTCACAGACTGAATTATTTAAACAAGGTTTTAGTTTAATTCTATTTATCCTATTTAGCAGGTGGGACCGGGCTGTTAGTGAGACACTAAGTTAACTGGGTTAATCTAGTTAACTAATCCTAACGCTATAGTAGGCGGGCCCATCCATCGGTGGGCCATTACCTAACCTAATCTAACACACGCACACACACACACATGGCCGACCAAGGACCCGGGCGGCAACACACGCACGTGTGTAGGCGTAGGGGCGGGCAGGCATGGCGGCGGCCGCGCCGGGGCCCGGAGGCGAGCATGGAGCGGCGAGAAGCGGCTAGGTGTGCGGGTGGCGCTTGAGACAAGGCGCAGGGGCGCGGGTGGACGTGAGCTCGGGGGTCGGCTAGGCGAGCGAGGGCGACGACAGAGAGCGAGAGGTGGAGGCGGCTCCAGTAGCTAGGCAACAACGCGGGAGGGAGCAGTCGCCGCGGTGCGACAACAACAGCAGATGCAGAGCAGCAACGAGCAGCACAACAGCGGCAAGCAGCAGTGGTAGAGTAGCACGAAGCGCGGGGAAGGAGGAGCAGGGCGCGGCCCCGGGCAGCAGGAGCCCGCGAACACGCGCGAGGCGCAACTGAGGTGCGGGGCTGGGCGCGCAAGGGAGTAGAGTTCCGTCCGGTCACGGGAGGTCGCGGGCGGCGGCTTAAGGCAACAGATCGAAGGGGAAAGGGGGGAATCGGGGGAGAAGCTCGAGGCGGAAGGCATTCTCCGGGAGGCCCGGGACGGGCCGGAGTGACAATGGTGACGGCGAGAGGGTGATGATATGCGGCAGCCGGACGAAGAAGATGAAGATGGCGTCGGCTCGAGGGCGTCCCGGCTTGAGCTGGTCCCCGGGATGGACGAAGACGGCCGCGACGGACCTCCTGGATGTGCTCCCGCACATCGGAGAGGTTGGTGGCCGCGAAACACCGGGGAATCAGCGGTGATTGCGCGAGCTTCGAGCTCGAAATTGAGCCAAAGAAGTGGGGGGGGGGCAAAGGGGATCGAGGGGGGATGAATGAGATGGGGGTTAGGGTTTCGGTGACACCTATATAGGCCGGCGGAGGCGACGTGGTGGCCATCCGGCCATGGTGGCATCAGATGGCTGCCATGCCATGGCCTCTACCTCCTCCCCTGTACAAAAGAAGGGGAAAGGCCTATGGTGAGCTGGGCCACCCACTATTCATATCAAAGCCCAACCGAACCATGCCACTTTGCTCCTTTACTATTTTACATTTTGCGTACATTTTTCTATTTCGTTTTGCTAGTAAATGAATTTTGTACAATGTGATACTTTGCACATAATTCAAGCACAACATTACTAGGTTGCATGAGAAGTTTGGGGTCAATAGGAGTTGTCTACCATTTTTTTAAGTTAAAAAGGTCGACTTAATTGTTGTTGAACCACTAAATTAATTCCCAGGGCATTTTGGGAATCCAAATAAGATTGGTTTGATCATGACAAATACTTAGGGATTTTATTGGACATTACCGACATTTTTGTTTTACTGATTGAAGAAATAATAATTTCACTTGTATTTTAAATTTGAAAATGGCTTCAATTTTTGGACAAGTGGCAAGTTGCATAGTAATCATGATGACATGACCACCATTAGGAGGAGATCACTGTAGCAAGATTCTCGGGGTGTTACGAGACAGGGCGACGGGATCACATGGATCATGGGTCTCTGCTCATTACCGCGCGTTCCTAATCCACTACGATTTGGATATTTGATCCGAGGGGCCTCTTACCTGATAGCACTAACCATCACGTGGGCATAGTATGGGCATTCGACATCGTATGTATCAGGCAAAAGCTCACTGACATCAGCGACTGAGTGGCGCACGCCGGGTTGGACTGGTTAAGCCTGCACTTGTATAAGGAGGCTAGGTCTGCTCATCGGCCGCGTTCGCAACGCACAGGATTGCAAAGGACGATTGGCCCATGACCCCTTCGCATTTAGGATGTAGACCGACATGCTGTCCTCTCTATTGAGCCTAGGTAGGACTATGGTGCGTTGATCAGCCGAGGGCAGTCATGACCTGATGGTATGTCCGGCCAGAGTTGATCGAGCTGAAGGAAATATGCCCTAGAGGCAATAATAAAGTTATTATTTATTTCCTTATATCATGATAAATGTTTATTATTCATGCTAGAATTGTATTAACTAGAAACATAATACATGTGTGAATACATAGACAAATAGAGTGTCACTAGTATGCCTCTACTTGACTAGCTCGTTGATCAAAGATGGTTATGTTTCCTAACCATAGACATGAGTTGTCATTTGATTAACGGGATCACATCATTAGGAGAATGATGTGATTGACTTGACCCATTCCGTTAGCTTAGCACTTGATCGTTTAGTTTGTTGCTATTGCTTTCTTCATGACATATATGTTCCTATGACTATGAGATTATGCAACTCCTGTTTACCGGAGGAACACTTTGTGTGCCACCAAACATCACAACGTAACTGGGTGATTATAAAGGTGCTCTACAAGTGTCTCCGAAGTTACTTGTTGGGTTGGCGTATTTCGAGATTAGGATTTGTCACTCCGATTGTCGGAGAGGTATCTTTGGGCCCTCTCGGTAATGCACATCACTTAAGCCTTGCAAGCATTGCAACTAATGAGTTAGTTGCAGGATGATGTGTTACGAAACGAGTAAAGAGACTTGCCGGTAACGAGATTGAACTAGGTATTGAGATACCGACGATCGAATCTCGGGCAAGTAACATACCGATGACAAAGGGAACAACGTATGTTGTTATGCGGTTTGACCGATAAAGATCTTCGTAGAATATGTAGGAGCCAATATGAGCATCCAGGTTCTGCTATTGGTTATTGACCGGAGACGTGTCTCGGTCATGTCTACATAGTTCTCGAACCCGTAGGGTCCGCACGCTTAAAGTTACGATGCTAGTTATATTATGAGTTTATATGTTTTGATGTACCGAAGGTTGTTCGGAGTCCCGGATGTGATCAAGGACATGACGAGGAGTCTCTAAATGGTTGAGACATGAAGATTGATATATTGGAAGCCTATGTTTGGATGTCGGAAGTGTTCCGGGTGAAATCGGGATTTTACCGGAGTACCGGGAGGTTACCGGAACCCCCCGGGAGCTTAATGGGCCTATATGGGCCTTAGTGGAAATAGAGGGAAGCAAGGGGAGTGTGGGGCATGCCCCCCAAGGCCCAAACCGAATTGGTTTAGGGCAAGGGGGGCCGGCCCCCTCTTTCCTTCTTCCCCTCTCTCTTTCCTTCTCCCGAATCCTATTCCAACTAGGAAAGGGGGGGAGTCCTACTCCCGGTGGGAGTAGGACTCCTCCTGGCGCGCCCTCTCCCTGGCCGGCCGCACCCCCTTGCTCCTTTATATACGGGGCAGGGGCACCCCATAGAGACAACAATTGATCTAGTTGATCTTTTAGCCATGTGCGGTGCCCCCCTCCACCATAGTCCACCTCGATATTACTGTAGTGGTGCTTAGGCGAAGCCCTGCGTCGGTAGAACATCAACATCGTCACCACGCCGTCGTGCTGACGAAACTCTCCCTCAACACTCGGCTGGATCAAAGTTCGAGGGACTTCATTGGGCTGAACGTGTGCTGAACTCGGAGGTGCTGTACGTTCGGTACTTGATCGGTCGGATCGTGAAGACGTACGACTACATCATCCGCGTTGTGCAAACGCTTCCGCTTTCGATATACGAGGGTACGTAGACAACACTCTCCCCTCTCGTTGCTATGCATCACCATGATCTTGCGTGTGCGTAGGAAATTTTTGAAATTACTACGTTCCCCAACAGTGGCATCCGAGCCAGGTTTTATGCGTAGATGTCATATGCACGAGCAGAACACAAGTGAGTTGTGGGCGATATAAGTCATACTCCTTACCAGCATGTCATAATTTGGTTCGGCGGTATTGTTGGATGAAGCGGCCCGGACGGACATTACACGTACACTTACACGAGACTGGTTCTACCGACGTGCTTTGCACATAGGTGGTTGGCGGGTGTCAGTTTCTCAAACTTTAGTTGAACTGAGTGTGGCTACGCCCAGTCCTTGCGAAGGTTAAAACAACACCAACTTGACAAACTATCGTTATGGTTTTGATGCGTAGGTAAGAACGGTTCTTGCTAAGCCCGTAGCAGCCACGAAAAACTTGCAACAACAAAGTAGAGGACATCTAACTTGTTTTTGCAGGGCATGTTGTGATGTGATATGGTCAAGACATGATGCTAAATTTTATTGTATGAGATGATCATGTTTTGTAACCCAGTTATCGGCAAATGGCAGGAGCCATATGGTTGTCGCTTTATTGTATGCAATGCAATTGCCCTGTAATGCTTTACTTTATCACTAAGCGGTAGCGATAGTCGTGGAAGCATAAGATTGGCGAGACGACAACGATGCTACGATGGAGATCAAGGTGTCGCGCCAGTGACTATGGTGATCATGACGGTGCTTTGGAGATGGAGATCACAAGCACAAGATGATGATGGCCATATCATATCATTTATATTGATTGCATATGATGTTTATCTTTTATGCATCTTATTTTGCTTTGATTGACGATAGCATTATAAGATGATCTCTCACTAAATTTCGAGATAAAAGTATTATTCCTGAGTATGCACCATTGCCAAAGTTTGTCGTGCCCAGACACCACGTGATGATCAGGTGTGATAAGCTCTATGTCCATCTATAACGGGTGCAAGACAGTTTTGCACACGCAGAATACTTGGGTTAAACTTGACGAGCCTAGCATATGCAGATATGGGCTCGGAACACTTGAGACCGAAAGGTCGAGCGTGAATCATATAGTAGATATGATCAACATAATGATGTTCACCATTGAAAACTACTCCATTTCACGTGATGATCGGTTATGGTTTAGTTGATATGGATCACGTGATCACTTAGATGATTAGAGGGATGTCTATCTAAGTGGGAGTTCTTAAGTAATATGATTAAGTGAACTTAAATTTATCATGAACTTAGTCCTGGTAGTATTAGCATATCTATGTTGTAGATCAATAGCTCACGTTTAGATCCTCTGTTTTATTTTTGATATGTTCCTAGAGAAAACTAAGTTGAAAAATGTTAGTAGCAATGATGCGGATTGGATCTGTGATATGAGGATTATCCTCATTGCTGCATAGAAGATTTATGTCCTTGATGCACCGCTAGGTGACAGGCCTATTGCAGGAGCAGATGCAAACGTCAGGAACGCTTGGCTAGCTCAATATGATGACTACTTGATAGTTTAGTGCACCATGCTTAACAGCTTAGAATCGGGATTTCAAAGACGTTTTGAACGTCATGGACCATATGATATGTTCTAGGAGTTGAAGTTAATATTTCAAGCAAATACCCGAGTTGAGGATATGAAGTCTCCAACAAGTTCTATAGCTAAAAGATGGAGGAGAATAGCTCAAGCAATGAGCATGTGCTCAGATTGTCTGGGTACTACAATCGCTTGAATCAAGTGGGAGTTAATCTTCCAGATAAGATAGTGATTGACAGAATTCTCTAGTCACCATCACCAAGTTAGTAGAACTTCGTGATGAACTATAATATGCAAGGGATAACGGAAACGATTCCCAAGCTCTTTGTGATGCTGAAATCAACGAAGGTAGAAATCAAGAAAAACATCAAACGTTGATGGTTGACAAGACCACTAGTTTCAAGAAAAGGGCAAAGGGAAGAAGGGGAACTTCAAGAAGAATGTCAAGTAAGTTGCTGCTCAAGTGAAGAAGCCCAAGTCTGGTCCTAAGCCTGAGACTAAGTGCTTCTACTACAAAGGGACTGGTCACTAGAAGCGGAACTACCCTAAGTAATTGGCGGATAAGAAGGATGGCAAAGTGAACATAGGTATATTTTATATACATGTTATTGATGTGTACTTTACTAATGTTTATAGCAACCCCTTAGTATTTGATACTAGTTCAGTTGCTAAGAATAGTAACTCGAAACGGAGTTGCAGAATGAACAGAGACTAGTTAAGGGTGAAGTGACGATGTGTATTGGAAATGGTTCCAAGATTGATATGATCATCATCACACACTCCCTGTACTTTCGGGATTAGTGTTAAACCTAAAATAAATGTTATTTAGTGTTTGCGTTGAGCATGAATATGATTGGATCATGTTTATTGCAATACGGTTATTCATGCAAGTTAGAGAATAATTGTTGTTTTGTTTACATGAATAAAACCTTCTATGGTCATACACCCAATGAAAATGGTTTGTTGGATCTCGATCGTGGTGATACACATTTTTATAATATTGAAGCCAAAAGATGCAAAGTTAATAATGATAGAGCAACTTATTTGTGGCACTGCCGTTTAGGTCATATTGGTGTAAAGCGCATGAAGAAAATCCATGCTGATGGGCTTTTGGAATCACTTGATTATGGATCAGTTGATGCTTGCGAACCATGCCTCATGGGCAAGATGACTAAGACTCCGTTCTCCGGAACAATGGAGCGAGCAACAGATTTGTTGGAAATCATACATACTGATGTATGTGGTCCGATGAGGCTCGCGGCAGGTATCATTATTTTCTGATCTTCACAGATGATTTGAGAAGATATGAGTATATCTACTTGATGAAACACAAGTCTGAAACATTTGAAAAGTTCAAAGAATTTCAGAGTGAAGTGGAGAATCATCGTAACAAAAATAAAAAGTTTCTACGATATGATGGCAGAAGTAAAATATTTGAGTTACGAGTTTGGGCATCAGTTAAAACAATGTGAAATAGTTTCACTACTCACGCCACCTGGAACACCACAGTGTAATGGTGTGTCCGAACGTCGTAACCGTACTTTATTAGATATGGTGCGATCTATGATGTCTCTTACTGATTTACCACTATCGTTTTGGGGTTATGCATTAGAGACAGCTACATTCACGTTAAATAGGGCACCATCTAAATCCGTTGAGACGACACCGTATGAACTATGGTTTGGCAAGAAACCTAAGCTGTCATTTCTTAAAGTTTGAGGTTGCAATGCTTATGTGAAAAGTTTCAACCTGATAAGCTCAAACCCAAATCGGAGAAGTGCGTCTTCATAGGATACCCAAAAGAAAATATTGGGTACACCTTCTATCACAGATCCGAAGGCAAGATATTCATTGCTGAGAATGGATCCTTTGTAGAGAAGGAGTTTCTCTTGAAAGAAGTGAGTGGGAGGAAAGTAGAACTTGATGAGGTAACTGTACCTGCTCCCTTATTGGAAAGTAGTTCATCACAGAAATCTGTTCCTGTGACTACTACACCAATTAATGAGGAAGCTAATGATGATGATCATATAACTTCAGATCAAGTTACTACCGAAACCTCGTAGGTAAACCAGAGTGATATCCGCACCAGAGTGGTACGGTAATCCTGTTCTGGAGGTCATGTTACTTGACCATGATGACCCTACGAACTATGAGGAAGCGATGATGAGCCCAGATTCCACGAAATGGCTTGAGGCCATGAAATCTGAGATGAGATCCATGTATGAGAACAAAGTATGGACTTTGATTGACTTGCCCAATGATCGGCGAGCTGTTGAGATTAAATGGATCTTCAAGAGGAAGACGGACGCTGATAGTAGTGTTACTATCTACAAAGCTAGAATTGTCGCAAAAAGGTTTTCGACAAGTTCAAGGTGTTGACTACGATGAGAATTTCTCACTCATATCTATGCTTAAGTCTGTCTGAATCATGTTAGCAATTGCTGCATTTTATGAAATCTGGCAAATGGATAAACAAAACTGCATTCCTTAATGGATTTATTAAAGAAGAGTTGTATATGATGCAACCAGAAGGTTCTGTCAATCCTAAAGGTACTAACAAAATATGCAAGCTCCAGCGATCCATCTATGGACTGGTGCAAGCATCTTGGAGTTGGAATATACGCTTTGATAAGTTGATCAAAGCATATAGTTTTATACAGACTTGCGGTGAAACCTGTATTTACAAGAAAGTGAGTGGGAGCACTACAACATTTCTGATAAGTATATGTATGACATATTGTTGATCGGAGATAATGTAGAATTATTCTGCAAAGCATAAAGGAATGTTTGAAAGGAGTTTTTCAAAGAAAGACCTCAGTGAAGCTGCTTACATATTGAGCATCAAGATCTATAGAGATAGATCAAGATGCTTGATAAGTTTTTCAATGAGTACATAACTTGACAAGTTTTTGAAGTAGTTCAAAATGGAACAGTCAAAGAAAGAGTTCTTGCCTGTGTTACAAGGTGTGAAATTGGGTAAGACTCAAAGCCCGACCACGGCAGAAGATAGAAACAGAATGAAAGTCATTCCCTATGCCTTGGCCATAGGTTCTATAAAGTATGCCATTCTGTGTACCAAATCTATTGTATACCCTACACTGTTTTTGGCAAGGGAGTACAATAGTGATCTAGGAGTAAATCACTAGACATCGGTCAAAATTATCCTTAGTGGAATAAGGATATGTTTCTCGATTATGGAGGTGACAAAAAGGTTCGTCATAAAGGGTTACGTCGATGCAAATTTGGACACTGATCTAGATGACTCTAAGTCTCAATATGGATACATATTAAAAGTGGGAGCAATTAGCTAGAGTAGCTCCATGCAGAGCATTGTTCACATAGAAATTTGCAAAATACATACAAATTTGAATGTGGCAGACCCGTTGACTAAACTTCCCTCACAAGCAAAACATGATCACACCTTAGTACTCTTTGGGTATTAATCACATAGCAACGTGAACTAGATTATTGACTCTAGTAAACCCTTTGGGTGTTGGTCACATGACGATGTGAACTATGGGTGTTAATCACATGGCGATGTGAACTATTGATGTTAAATCACATGGCGATGTGAACTAGATTATTGACTCTAGTGCAAGTGGGGGACTGAAGAAAATATGCCCTAGAGGCAATAATAAAGTTATTATTTATTTCCTTATATCATGATAAATGTTTATTTTTCATGCTATAATTGTATTAACCGGAAACATAATACATGTGTGAATACATAGACAAACAGAGTGTCACTAGTATGCCTCTACTTGACTAGCTCGTTGATCAAAGATGGTTATGTTTCCTAACCATAGACATGAGTTGTCATTTGATTAACGGGATCACATCATTAGGAGAATGATGCGATTGACTTGACCCATTCCGTTAGCTTAGCACTTGATCGTTTAGTTTGTTGCTATTGCTTTCTTCATGACTTATACATGTTCCTATGACTATGAGATTATGCAACTCCCATTTACCGGAGGAACACTTTGTGTGCCACCAAACATCACAACGTAACTGGGTGATTATAAAGGTGCTCTACAGGTGTCTCCGAAGGTACTTGTTAGGTTGGCGTATTTCGAGATTAGGATTTGTCACTCCGATTGTCGGAGAGGTATCTCTGGGCCCTCTCGGTAATGCACATCACTTAAGCCTTGCAAGTATTGCAACTAATGAGTTAGTTGCGGGATGATGTGTTACGGAACGAGTAAAGAGACTTGCCGGTAACGAGATTGAACTAGGTATTGAGATACCGACGATCGAATCTTGGGCAAGTAACATACCGATGACAAAGGGAACAATGTATGTTGTTATGCAATTTAACCGATAAAGATCTTCGTAGAATATGTAGGAGCCAATATGATCATCTAGGTTCCGCTATTGGTTATTGACCGGAGACGTGTCTCGGTCATGTCTACATAGTTCTGGAACCCATAGGGTCCGCACGCTTAAAGTTACGATGATAGTTATATTATGAGTTTATATGTTTTGATGTACCGAAGGTTGTTCGGAGTCCCGGATGTGATCAAGGACATGATGAGAAGTCTCTAAATGGTCGAGACATGAAGATTGATATATTGGAAGCCTATGTTTGGATGTCGGAAGTGTTCCGGGTGAAATCGGGATTTTACCGGAGTACCGGGAGGTTAGCGGAACCCCCCGGGAGCTTAATGGGCCTATATGGGCCTTAGTGGAAATAGAGGGAAGCAAGGGGAGTGTGGGGCGCGCCCCCCCAAGGCCCAAACTGAATTGGTTTAGGGCAAGGGGGGCCGGCCCCCTCTTTCCTTCTTCCCCTCTCTCTTTCCTTCTCTCGGATCCTATTCCAACTAGGAAAGGGGGGCAGTCCTACTCCCGGTGGGAGTAGGACTCCTCCTGGCGCGCCCTCTCCCTGGCCGGCCGCACCCCCTTGCTCCTTTACATGCGGGGTCAGGGGCACCCCATAGAGACAACAATTGATCAAGTTGATCTTTTAGCCGTGTGCGGTGCCCCGCTCCACCATAGTCCACCTCGATATTACTTTAGCGGTGCTTAGGCGAAGCCCTATGTCGGTAGAACATCAACATCGTCACCACGCCGTCGTGTTGAAGAAACTCTCCCTCAACACTCGGCTAGATCGGAGTTTGAGGGACGTCATCGGGCTGAACGTGTGCTGAACTCGGAGGTGCCGTATGTTCGGTACTTGATCGGTCGGATCGTGAAGACGTACGACTACATCATCCACATTGTGCAAACGCTTCCGCTTTCGGTCTACGAGGGTATGTAGAAAACACTCTCCCCTCTCATTGCTATGCATCACCATGATCTTGTGTGTGCGTAGGAAATTTTTGAAATTACTACGTTCCCCAACACGAGCGTGGTGGGTAAGTTGGTGCACCCCTGGAGGGAAGAAAACATCTATCGATAGCCTGTCCTACAGTAACAGACACTTAGAGTTGTATCCCGATCGATACAACTAGAACTGGATACTTGAGATGAGAAATGGGTAGTATGGCTTTGAGATTGCTTTCTCGCAGGGAGTCGAGAAAGGATCTCTGGGCGAGGATGATGACACTACTACTACTTTACATTATGCTAATCTGCACTCTTCTAATGCTGCAAGACCTCTAAAGATGCTGAAGATGCTAGTTGTCGATAGGACTAGGCCTTTTTCTCTATTCCGGCATTTCTGCAGCCCCATCCACATATACAAGCCTTCCTTTGATACTGTTGCATATGTAGTGTAGATCCTTGCTTGATGAGTACTTCGGATGAGTACTCACGGTTGCTTTTCTTTCTTTCCCCCCTTTTCCTTTCTTTTCGGATGCCGCGACCAGATGGTGGAGCCCAGGAACCAGAAGCCACCTTCGACGACCACTAGTACTACTACTACACCGAGAGTGCCTACTACTATGTGGAGGCCGCCAATGACCAGGAGTAGTTAGGAGGCTCCCAGGCAGGAGGCCTTGCCTTTTCGATCAGTGTTGCTTTTGTGTTAGCCTTCTTTAGGCAAACTTGTTTAACTCATGTCTGTACTCAGATAATGTTGCTTCCGCTGACTTGTTTGTATTCGAGCTTATGTACTCGAGCCCTCGAGGCCCCTGGCTTGTAATATAAAGCTTGTATTATTTTATTTGTGTCTAGAGTTGTGTTGTGATATCTTCCGGTGAGTCCCTGATCTTGATCGTACACATTTGCGTATATGATTAGTGTATGATTGAATCGGGGGCATAGCAAGTTGGTATCAGAGCCGACTGCCTGTAGGATCCCCCTTTCCAACTCCTTGGTCGAAGTTGAGTCTAGTCATCCAAAACTGTTTTACTAACTTGGCTGTGTGGCTTACGGGCCCATGATACATCCATTTTGCATCATGCTTTTATATCGATATTTATTGTATTATGGGCTGTTATTACACATTATGTCACAATACTTATGCCTTTTCTCTCTTATTTTACAAGGTCTACATGAAGAGGGAGAATGCCGGCAGCTGGAATTCTAGGCTAGAAAAGGAGCAAATATTTGAGACCTATTCTGCACAACTCCAAAAGTCCCGAAACTCCACGAAAGTCTGTTTTGGAATATATTAAAAATATTGGGCGAAGAAAGCACGAGAGGGGAGCCAGCCACCATCCACGAGGGTGGGGGGCGCACCCTACCCCCCTAGATGCCCCCTGCCTCATGGGCCACCTAGCAGGCCCCCGATGCCCATGTTCTGGTATAAGGTGTCTTTTGCCCTAGAAAAAATAAGAAGGAAGCTTTGGGGATGAAGCGCCGCCGTCTCAAGGCGGAACCTTGGCGGAACCAATCTAGGGCTCCGGCGAAGCCGTTCTGCCGGGGAAACATCCCTCCGGGAGGGGGAAATCGTCACCATCGTCATCACCATCGATCCTCTCATCAGGAGGGCATCAATCTCCATCAACATCTTCACCAGCACCATCTCCTCTCAAACCCTAGTTTATCTCTTGTATCCGATCTTTGTCTCAAAACCTCAGATTGGTACCTGTGGGTGGCTAGTAGTGTTGATTACTCCTTGTAGTTGATGCTAGTTGGTTTATTCGGTGGAAGATTATATGTTCAGATCCTTTATGCATATTAATACCCCTTTGATTATGAAAATGAATATGATTTGTCAGTAGTTACGTTTGTTCCCAAGGACATCGGAGAAATCTTGCTATAAGTAGTCATGTGAATTTGGTATTCGTTCGATATTTTGATGAGATGTACGTTGTCTTTCCTCTAGTGGTGTTATGTGAACGTCGACTACATGACACTTCACCATTGTTTGGGCCTAGGGGAAGGCATTGGGAAGTAATAAGTAGATGATGGGTTGCTAGAGTGACAGAAGCTTAAACCCTAGTTTATGCGTTGCTTCGTAAGGGGCTGATTTGGATCCATATGTTTCATGCTATGGTTAGGTTTACCTCAATTCTTCTTTCGTAGTTGCGGATGCTTGCAAGTGGGGTTAATAATAAGTGGTATGCTTTTCCAAGGAAGGGCAGTACCCAAGCACCGGTCCACCCACATATCAAATTATCAAAGTAACGAAAGCGAATCATATGAGCATGATGAAAACTAGCTTGACGATAATTCCCATGTGTCCTCGGGAGCGCTTTCCTTTATATAAGAGTTTGTCCAGGCTTGTACTTTGCTAAAAAAAGGATTGGGCCACCTTGCTGCACCTTGTTTACTTCTTTTACTTATTACCCGTTACGAATTACCTTATCACAAAACTATCTGTTACCGATAATTTCAGTGCTTGCAGAGAATACCTTAGTGAAAATTGATTGTTATTTCCTTCTGCTCCTCGTTGGGTTCGACACTCTTACTTATCAAAAGGACTACGATTGATCCCCTTTACTTGTGGGTCATCAAGACTCTTTTCTGGCCCTGTTGCCGGGGAGTGAAGGGCCTTTGGTAAGCGGAATTTGGTAAGAAAAAATTTATATAGTGTGCTGAAATTTGCTGTCACTTGTTACTATGGAAAACAATCCTTTGAGGGGCTTGTGGGGGACTGTGGAGGGGGGGGGGGGGGGGTGTTTGAGGATACGCCAGTCCTACTGAAAATTTTAGTAATGGTGGGTGGAGATGGTGGTGGACGAGGGAGGGCGACGGTTCAAATGCCTCGGCTGCTAAAATTTTACTATAAGGTCGATGCTGGAGGAGTGTGGGCGACGGTTGAAGTACGGTGGCTACTAAAATTTGGGTAAAGGAATTGATGCAGGGCGGGAGTGCCCAATATCGTGCACGATCCAATAACAATATGCGTGTATGATAATAAGGAAAAGTGGCACGGATCCGCCGATTTTTGCAACGCTCAAGGCGGGTAGTTTGTTTTTATATTTCTAGCTAGCTGGTCTATCGCACACGGTTCGTCCTAATTTCCAAATAAACTTACCCGCCTTTAGCTAAGTGGTGGTTTTACAGCGCACTTGCATCGCACACGGTTAAGCTAGTACCTCCACCCTTTGCTCACGCTTGCACGGTCGTGGTGATTTCAGCGCACTTGCATCACACACGGTTGAGCCAGTACCTCCACCTTAATTAGCTCGCACTTGCACGGCGTGGTGATTCACATCGCACTTGTATCGCACATGGTTTAGATATTATATCGTGTCCGTTGAGGATCATCAGTGTCTTTACAGCAAAATATAATGTTAGGGAGGGTCAAAAGACAGCCACACCAGCATGTGGCCGAAATATATATGAGTGAAAAGGGTGGTATGTGATGTTCAAAATTCCAATGCACAACTTTGACCCCGCGGGCCCACGGTTGGGCGCGTCATTGAAGATCGATGAGAGGGGCCAGAAGTCAAGAACCACCTGGAAGTGGCCAAATATATGTACCAATATTGGGGATGTTTCAAACTTTAAATACACAATGCATAACTTTGGTGGCACCTGCCTCGCAAACCCGAAAGCACCCTAACAACCACCTAGCTAGGATATATATAATGACATAATGTCGTACCTAGCTAGGATGCTTGGCCCACCACCTCCCACTTCGTGTCAGCGGGACGGATGCATGTAATGATCGATACTTTGGTCATACATGCATGTCGACATGACCTACCATAAGACGGACCAATGAATCTTTCGTTTGGTCAAATGACAGTTGTTGTTGTCGATAAACAGCTTGGGCCAATAGATTGAACCATCATAAACATCACACGAGAGGGACCACAAAACCATCACCTCTTGCATGCGGCCCAATATGATGTACGTTGGGAAGGGGTGATGTGTGTTTTCAATATAGAATAATATACAGTTTAGATGTGGTGCCTACCTCTCGATACAGACAACAACCATGAATTCAAGGTAGTTAAGGACGAGATACGTACGCAAGGTTTGATGTAGGTCGAACCCAGCAATCCGAGCATCTGGGAGGGAATCCTGACAACGCATGAGCTCGAGTTTTGGTTGACCGACATTTGATGGTGACCGGCCCTAACATGAACTAGGAGGAATCCATTCATGGCAAACACATACCCCTCATTATCGGTCAAAGGGATTATATATATACATACACTCGGGGAGCCCACATATATCCGTGTCGTCACAAAAAACCGCAGACGGGAGACGTGGTCGATCAGAAGACCCCGTATACACTGCATGCGGCCCAAAAATATGTATGGGTACGATGGTGTATGATGTGTTTAAATCCCAAATGCACAACTTTGATGGGCCACGCCAAGTACATTACAAATCGAACACCGTACCCGACTCCAAGCCTGGTTCAACACCTATGATGTCAGTTTTCCAACTCTGAGGTGGTAGCGCGCGCGGGGGGGGGGGGGGGGGGGTCGTCGCACGCATGTGCTCAAACTTTATTTTGTCTAGCATGGGACACACACACACACATATATATATATATATATATATATATATATATATCTATACATCTATACATCTATACACATATATAGTGTGCGAATAACTATGAAAGTTGCTTGTTGGATGAAGCCAATCCGACGGTACAGAGATGGCAAATCCGAGCACTACAGGCCGTTGGATATCATCTAGATTCCACCAGATTCCGCCGCATGTACAATCTAGAAGACTCCATGGTTGAACTTAAGCATAATGCACAAACCTCTAAACACAAGCGCTTCTCCTTTGTTCTCTAGAATATTCCATATCTTAATTGCCCAAATCTTTTTTTCTAAATGAATTGTCACTATTTATTTTTACCTTTACAATGCACAATTCCATGAATCTTAAAATATTTTTTTACAAAACTAATTGATTTTGGATGAGATGAACTATAAGAATTAAACAAACATCTACATCATGCATATCTGGGAGAAGAGGCGGGAAACCGATGAGAGGAGTGGCGAGAAACGGTAGCCTGTTTTGAGTGAAAACCTAGTAGAGAAGGAAGCGTGAGCTACACGACGCATGTGCACAGTGCTTACCCATGTACTGCATGTGCCGTCGAAAGGGCTCAGGGTTGTCGTTCGATCTGGGAGCATCCAACGGTGCACATGCACGATCCATGGGGTTTGGGTTCTACCAGTCAGAATGCAGGACTCAGATCGCGCGTGCAGGGGGGATATCATACGGAAACCAACATTCGGTGGAAACCGGTGAAAACCACGAGAAAAAGATGTTTTGAAGTTTCAGAAAAATTTCAAAAAAATGCGGGATGTTAAGACGATGATGTTTTATTGGCACACAAAATTTCAAGTTGAAACACATTAAGAGATGTGAGCTATGAAAAAGATAAAATCAGTGTTGAATAGTGCAGAATAGTAATGCCACTATTCAGGGCGGAATTTGTCTTTTTCATAGCTCACATCTCGTAATGTTTTTCAACTTGAAATTTTGTGTCGCAATAAAACATCACCTTCTTAACAACCCACATTTTTTTCTTCAAATTTTTATGAAACTTTAAAATATGGTTTCCACTAAGTTTTCATTGAATATCGGCTTTCGTGAGTGTACCGTGTGCTATTTGAAAACATTTCGTGAGAAGAATCTCGATTTTTAAATCCCCGTAAATCCAAAACTAAGCTGGAAATCGTGAAACCCGCCATGGTGTCACGACATCGCACTTATATGTCGAGGAATTCTTTTCGTCCATTGTGGCACAAGTTTTATTACAAGCCTCTTACAAACCGGATCTTCTCTCAAAGAAGCCTTATGGTTCCGATAGGGAAATATGCCCCCCTTGTGGGCGAAACATAATCACTGCCTCTTTTCACCTTGTATTTTCTTCTACGGGTAACATGGAATGACAAGATATCCGTGCTAAAATTTAAACTTACTCAGGGTTCGTTTGGCCTTTTTATACACTAATTGAGTTTCCTAGGCATTTAATGTCCATAATTCAAATCTGAACTACATATACATGCTCCAGTTCACCAAAATGGCTAGAAAAATTATACATGTGTCCTTGGGTGCATGTTTAGGTCCCATGCCAGGAATGGGAATGAACTACAACCGTACTGGTGTCATGGCTCATACTCAAACATTTCGAATCTTGGTTTTTAAGTCCTCATAAATCCTAAACTCACCAGAAAGTCATCAAAGGTGGCATGGTGTCACGTCATGGCACATATATGTCGTGGTAAAAACATTGTCCAATTTGGGCCAAGCTTTATTACAAACCTCTTACAAAAACTAGAGCTTCTCTCAAATAAGCCTCATGTTTCTGATAGGGAAACGTGTTCCCCTTGTGGGCGAAACGTAATCACTACCTCTTTTCACCTTGTATTTTCTTCCACGGGCAACATGGAACCGCATGATATCCGTGCTGAAATTTAAACATATTCAGGGTTCGTTTGGCCTTTTTATACACTAATTGAGTTTCCTAGGCATTTAATGTCCATAATTCAAATTTGAACTACAAATACATGCTCCAGTTCACCAAAATGGCTAGAAAAATTATACATGTGTCCTTGGGTGCATGTTTAGGTCTCATGCTAGGAATGGGAACGAATTACAATCGTACCGATGTCTTGGCTCTTCCTCAAACATTTCGAATCTCGTTTTTTAAGTCCACATAAATCCTAAACTCACCAGAAAGTCATCAAAGGTGGCAAGGTGTCATGTTATGGCGCATATATGTCGTGGTAAAAAACATTGCCAATTTGGGCCAAGCTTTATTACAAACCTCTTACAAACCGGAGCTTGTCGCAAGAACCCTCATAGTTTCGATAGGGAAACGTGTCCCCTTGTGGGCCAAACGATAATCACTCCCTCTTCTAGCGTCGTATTTTCTTCTACACGCGACACGAAACAACTGGAGATTCGGGCTGAACTTTGAAATTATTCAGGGTCCATTTGACCTTTTTATTCATTAATTGAGTTTTCTAGGCATTTAATGTCCGTCATTCAAATCCGAACTGCAAATACATGCTCCAGTGCACCAAAATGGCTAGAAAAAACATACATGTTTCCTTGGGGTGCATGTTTAGGTCCCATGGAACGAATGGGAACGAATTCAACCGTCTCGCCGTCTTGGCCTGCCACAAACATTGCGAATCTCGGTTTTTAAATGTCTGTAAATCCAAAACTCACCAGGAAATCATGAAACTTGGTATGGTGCCACTACATGGTATATATAATTGTCCAATTTGGGCGAAGCTATATTACAAGCCTTTTACAAACCGAAGCTTGTCGCAACCCTCGTGGTTCCGGTAGGGAAACATGCCCCTCTTGTGGGCGAAACGATAATCGATGCCTCTTCTCGCCTTGAACTTTGTTTTCTACAGACAACATAGAATAACAGGAGTGTCGGACTGAAATTTGAAACTGTTCAGGGTTCGCTTGGCCATTGTATATGTATTACTAATTACTAAGTTTTCTATGCATTTAATGTAGTCCATAATTCAAATTTGAACTACAACAACATGCTCCAGTGAAGCAAAATGTAACGCCCACGATGCGGCTATATCTCCCACGTGTTGAAGCATGACTTAGAGGCATAACCGCATTGTAAGCAATGTCGCAAGTGAGGTAATCTTCACACAACCCATGTAATACATAAGGGAAAAAGATACATAGTTGGCTTACAATCGCCACTTCACACAATACATGAATACAACATTACATCATCCAGATACATTCAAGGTCCGACTACGGAACCAAAATAAAAAGAAGACTACCCCAAATGCTACACAGATCCCCGATCGTCCCAACTGGGCTCCACTACTGATCAACTAAAAAACGGAACAACATAACGAACACGACCTTCATCGAGCTCCTCCTTGAGCTCGGTTGCGTCACCTGCACGGTATCATCGGCACCTGCAAACTGGTTTTGAAGTAATTTGTGAGTCATGGGGACTCAGCAATCTCACACCCTCGTGATCAAGACTATTTAAGCTTATGGGTAAGGTAAAAGGTATGAGGTGGAGCTGCAGCAAGCACTAGCATATATGGTGGCTAACTTACGCAAATGAGAGCGAGAAGAGAAAGGCAAAGCACGGCCGAGAAACTATGATCAAGAAGTGATCCTAGAACAACCTATGTCAAGCATAACTCCAACACCGTGTTCACTTCCCGGACTCCGCCGGAAAGAGACCATCACGGCTACACACAAGGTTGATCCATTTTAATTAAGTTAAACTTCAGGTTTTCTACAACCGGACATTAACAAATTCCCATCTGCCCATAACCGCGCGCACGGCTTTCGAAAGTTCAAAACCCTGCAGGGGTGTCCCAACTTAGCCCATCACAAGCTCTCACGGTCAACGAAGGATATTCCTTCTCCCAGGAAGACCCGATCAGACTCGGAATCCCGGTTACAAGACATTTCGACAATGGTAAAACAAGACCAGCAAGACCACCCGCTGTGTCGACAAATCCCGATAGGAGCTGCACATATCTCGTTCTCAGGGCACACCGGATAAGCTAAGCGTACAGGAGCCGACGTAACACAAGTTGCCAAGGGATGGCCCTGCACGGTGCTCTAGTTTGGACCAACACTCATAGGAGCACTGGCCCGGGTTTAAATAAAGATGACCCTTGAGTCTGCAGAACCCAAGGGAAAAGGCTTAGGTGGCAAATGGTAAAACCAAGGTCGGGCCTTGCTGGAGGATTTTTATTCAAGGCGAACTGTCAAGGGGTTCCCATTATAACCCAACCGCGTAAGGAACGCAAAATCAAGGAACATAACACCGGTATGATGGAAACTAGGGCGGCAAGAGTGGAACAAAATACCAGGCATAAGGCCGAGCCTTCCACCCTTTACCAAGTATATAGATGCATTAATTAAATAAGAGATATTGTGATATCCCAACAATAATCATGCTCCAACAAGGAACAAACTCCAATCTTCACCTGCAACTAGCAACGCTATAAGAGGGACTGAGCAAAGCGGTAACATAGCCAAACAACGGTTTGCTAGGACAAGGTGGGTTAGAGGTTTGACATGGCAAAATGGGAGGCATGATAAGCAAGTGGTAGGTATCGCAGTATAGGCATAGCAAAAGAGCGAGCAACTAGCAAGCAAAGATAGAAGTGATTTCGAGGGTATGGTCATCTTGCCTGAGATCCCGCAAGGAAGAAGAACGAGTCCATGAAGAAGACAAACAGACGAAGTCGAACGAATCCTCACAAACGCGACGTTATCGGAACCAACCCGCAAAGCAATACCGGAAAGGAGCAAACAACATAGTAAACAACCATCACATCAACATGGCATGATGCACAACCAAGTATGATGCATGTCCGGTTTAATGAAGCATGGCATGGCAAAATGCACAAATAATCCTACAAATTAAATGGAGCTCAATATGCAACTCAATGGAAAATTGACGAAACACCACGACAAGTTATTTAGTTCGATCTCGTTTATGTACCCAACAATATTAAATGTTGATTAACATGGCAAGAGATGAAGCATAATGAAACTATCTATCTAGGCAAGTTTAAATGAGGCTGGAACAACAAAACGACAAGTCTGGAAAATCCCCATATGCATTTAGCAATTTAAAACAAACAACAATTTTAAACATTCTTGAAGTTGTTATCATGATGCGGATGACATGACAAGTTTATGCAATTTTTATTAAAAGTTGACAAGAGCATTATGAAGCAGTTGTCACCGCGGTGGAAAGGAAAGGGGTGCCAAGGCAATGATAACAAAAACGGTGCCACAACAGCGTTCCGGTTCCGGTAAGTCGATTGAGATACAGATGCAAAGGAGAAGTGTGCGGATGCGTGCAAAAGATGGTGGGGCGCTCCCGGATTCCGGATGCCCCACGAGTTGGCGACAAGGAAACGAGTGAAAATTTGGACACAGTGCAAACACGAGCATCTCAAACATCGCAAGCATTCGTTCACGGACGTCGTCTCGGGGTTATACCTTCGAAGTGTGCAAACGGGACGGTTCTCGTTTGGTGCCAAGTAGAGGAAGTAGACGTTCTCGGGACGTTCGTAGTGGAAGTAGGGGTACATGACAACGGTAGAGGTACTTGTGATCTTGGCGGCGGTAGTCGTTCACGTTCTTAGTTGCACAATTTTCCGTAGATGTTCGGGATCACGATGAAGGACTTGACGTCCATGAAGGCTTCGAGGGTCGACGGTAGTTGTTCTCGTATCATCGCGGAAGTAGTCGTACTCGGCGATAGTGGTACTTGGCGTTTCGTTTGGTACTCGTTCGAGCATCCAAGGTCTTCGGCGCTACGGTAGTCGAACTTGACGAAAAAAACGGGTCTCCTCGAGGACTTGATGCATCCGAATACTCCGGGTTTGTAGTAGTACTTGACGGGGGTGGTGCTTATGGATCCGGGTCTTGGCAACGGTAGTTGTACACGGGTCGTAGATGTTCTCGGATCATGGGTAGAGGTACTTGGCGCATTGTCGTGTGTAGTCGTACTCGGTGTCGTCGGGGCAACAACTATAGTCATGGTACTTGGCGTCTCACCGTGTAGTTGTACACGGAGTCGAACAGAGGCCTTGACGATTCAACGGGTATGAAGCAACGAAAACGCACAGGCCTCCCCTGTACTTGGCGCAATCCGAGACGATCTCGATGATCCAGCGAGGCGACGGTACAGGGCAGTCTTCGTCTTGGCAGGGCAGCGGTCCAAGCGAGCAGCAGCTCTCGAAACCCTGCGAGGAGCCGGCAACAGGCGACGGATCCTCTGGATCTGGACGAGAACGGGACACCGGCGAGCGGGGTTCAGCGAGGAACTCGATCGGCGACGATGACGAGTCCTGGCGCGAGCGAAGGGCATGGGGACGGCGCTGGCCCTCTCCTCCAGCGAAGCAAGACGACGGCGAGCGGGGTTCAGCGATGCAGGGGAGTCCTGCTGGCTTGGTGTCGCGACGAACGAGCGAGGACGACCAGGGGCGCGAGGCACTTGAGGGCGCGGGGGCGCGATGGAGCTCGGTGGGCGTGCTCCTCTACGCGCGGACAAGGACGATGGCTGCGGTCACATGCCGGCGCGACAGCGGCATGGGGGAGGGGGAGGAGGCGGCGGAGCAGGCTCGCGGTGCTGGGAGGACCGCGATGTCGAGGAGGATGAGGGAGTGCGTGTCGAAGGGGATCAGGCAGCGAGCGTTGGGGCGCTGGGAGAAGGAGGGATCGAGAGGAGGCGACGAGGGAGAGATGGCGGCGCTGCGGGAGGGAATAGGGAGATCGTGAGAAGGGCTAGGGATCGCTTCGCTCGGGCCTAGGGTTAGGTGTAGTTGGGGGTGGCTGGGCCTAAAGGGCCGACCTAGTAAAGAAGGAAGTGGCCAGAGGCCTGGCTGGACTGATGGGCTCTCTCCTCCTTCTCTCTTATTATTTCTTTAACAGAAAACAAGAGAAGAAAAATAAATAAAGAGGGGGTTTAGGGAACGAAGTTGGACTTGCAGATAAATTTCCCGGACTCACAAAAATGAGTTTGACCCAAGAAAAATAGAAACAACAAGATTGAAAGATACAAATTCAAACTCATTTGAATTTAATTCGAATGGGTTTGAACTGGGACTTGGTAAAAGGAAGGTCCAAAAATGTTCGGATTTTTGGTGGAGCTCCGGAAAATGATGAAAGAATATAAGCAAAGTTTGGGGACCAAACTTGAAGCGAGAAAAGGCATGTGATTATTTGCAAGTGTGTTCATGGGTGATTCCGAAAATGGAATATTTAATATAGCTCCCTAATATCGGGAGGATATGTTATAAAGAGAAGTCATCCTTCCCTCGATTT